>NC_083770.1:50904074-50924074 GCF_963514075.1 Conger conger | reverse complement strand
AGTAGCAGCGGGAGGGGGGCGGGGCAAACGGCGGGGGGGGCGGGGCAATCTGTGGAGCCGGCAGACGCCAGGGCTGCAGCAGAACCCCCCCTCAGGAGGAGTAATCACCCCTCAGATCCGCTAACCGGCCGCTCCACAACCCCCCCTCACGAGCCTGACAAACATCCTCACCCCATCAGCTCCACCCGCCCCCATCACCCCATCACCTCCACTACCTCCACCACCCTCCCCCATCACCACTACCACCTCCACCCTCCCCCATCACCCCATCAGCTCCACCCTCCATCACCTCCACCACCCTCCGCCACCCTCCCCCATCACCCCATCAGCTCCACCCTCCCCCATCACCTCCACCACCCTCCCCCACCCTCCCCCATCACCCCATCAGCTCCACCCTCCCCCATCACCTCCACCACCCTCCCCCATCACCCCATCACCTCCACCCACCCCCATCACCTCATCACCTCCAACCTCCCCCATCACCTCCACCACCCTCCCCATCACCCTCACCACCCTCCCCATCACCTTCACCACCTCCACCACCCTCCCCCACCCTCCCCATCACCTCCACCACCCTCCCCATCACCCCATCACCCCATCACCCTCACCACCCTCCCCCATCACCTCCACCACCTCCACCACCCTCCCCCATACTCCCCCATCCTCCCCCATCACCCCATCACCTCCACCCACCCCATCACCTCCACCCTCCCCCATCACTTCCACCACCATCCGGCCCCTCCGTCTGGCTGGAGGGGCCCTCTTAATTAGCTGAGGGTCAGCGTTAGAGGGGTGCAAACACGTTCAGGCTCTGGGGCTGAGCAGTGCCCCTGGGTGTGGCACTTTCACGCCATTACCCCCCCAGCCCCCAGACGGCCCTTACCCTGACTGTAAGAGCTTCACTTCATAAATATGATCAAATATATCAGCAGCACAACGCTCCAGAGTCCCCACAAACACAGCGCTACACAAACACAGCGCTACACAAACACAGCGCTACACGAACACAGCGCTACACAAACACAGCGCTACACAAACACAGCGCTACACAAACACAGCGCTACACAAACACAGCGCTACACAAACACAGCGCTACACGAACACAGCGCTACACAAACACAGCGCTACACAAACACAGCGCTACACAAACACAGCGCTACACAAACACAGCGCTACACAAACACAGCGCTACACAAACACAGCGCTACACAAACACAGCACTACACAGCGCTACACAAACACAGCGCTACACAAACACAGTGCTACACAAACACAGCGCTACACAAACACAGCGCTACACAAACACAGCGCTACACAAACACAGCGCTACACAAACACAGCACTACACAAACACAGCACTACACAAACACAGCGCTACACAAACACAGCGCTACACAAACACAGCGCTACACAGCGCTACACAAACACAGCGCTACACAAACACAGCGCTACACAAACACAGCGCTACACAAACACAGCGCTACACAAACACAGCGCTACACAAACACAGTGCTACACAAACACAGCGCTACACAAACACAGCGCTACACAAACACAGCGCTACACAAACACAGCGCTACACAAACACAGCACTACACAAACACAGCGCTACACAAACACAGCACTACACAAACACAGCGCTACACAAACACGGCCCTGATACGGCACCATACACCAAAACTCTGATTCTGTTTCCTCTGCAAGCCACAGAGCAAAAGGGATTTATGACCCGACTAGTGAAATAATGAATTGGGCTCTTTAACATTTGAGTCTGTCCCCCAGGTCGAGCGCAGTGCCCCCAGATCGGGGGCCGGTTTTGGGGTTCGTACGCCGGTGCGCTGACATTTGTCACCACAGCATGGAACAAATGTCAGTGTGTAATGTGGCAGAATGAAATACGCACAGGAGGCTCACTTCAAAATTATTTAACAAAAGCGCGGCGTTAAAAGCTCCTTTTATTTATCTGCAGAGCAGCTCCCTTTCAGACCGGAGATTAATCTGCGGGACGGGAGCGGTCCACTGGCCCCCACTCCTGCACATGTGTATTAACTATTCATGACAGTGATGACTTTCTAAGAGATAAACATGAGTTACGGTGTAAAAGTCCAGAGTGTATAAAACGTGCTGGAGAAACAGCTCGTCTGTGTGTGTGTCTGTGTGTGTGTCATATCACCAGGGACTCGCAAGTGGAATATGGGGCCATTACACAGTGAAATGTGCCATTATATAATAATTACTCATTACTAGTACTTCATTAGAATAAAAACAATAATTAT
This sequence comes from Conger conger, assembly GCF_963514075.1. Classification (NCBI taxonomy): domain Eukaryota; kingdom Metazoa; phylum Chordata; class Actinopteri; order Anguilliformes; family Congridae; genus Conger; species Conger conger. Next base: position 50,921,798 of record NC_083770.1, on the reverse strand, counting down.
AAAATAAAACATTGGAAGCCCCCAGAAGCCATTATGATTGTGAGTGCATTAAATATGCGTTATGTATTAAAGACGTGTTGTTCTTACAGCAATTCTGACAGAAAAAGCATTCAAAGCGTGTGCTAAGATTTCAGCCTGATTTGAATAAAACTCATTTCCTTCCGAAGCCAAACAATGTTTTACAGTGTTAAACATATTTGGTACGAACTCTGTTGATCCATCTTCACTCAACAGCCACTCCAGCGCCTTCTAATCGAGCTCACAAGCACCGCCTCCACCAGTCTGTCAGGCCTGACGGGGACTTCCACAATGTCCAGAGAGAGGGGGAGGAGAGGAGAAAGAGATGGAGGGAGAGGAGAGATAGAGGAAGGGCAGAGATGGAGGGAGGAGAGAGAGGAGGAGAGAGAGATGGAGGGAGGGGAGAGATGGAGGAAGGGCAGAGATGGAGGGAGGAGAGAGAGGAGGAGAGAGAGGGGGGGAGGGGAGGAGAGAGAGATGGAGGGAGGGGAGAGATGGAGGAAGGGCAGATATGGAGGGAGGAGAGAGAGGAGGAGAGAGAGGGGGAGGGGAGGAGAGAGAGATGGAGGGAGGGGAGAGATGAAGGAAGGGCAGATATGGAGGGAGGAGAGAGAGGAGGAGAGAGAGAGGGGGAGGAGAGGAGAGAGATGGAGGGAGTGGAGGGATGGAGGGAGGTGGGAGAGGAGGAGAGAGAGAGGGAGGAGAGGAGAGAGATGGAGAGAGGAGAGAGGAGAGAGAGGGGGAGAGAGGAGAGAGAGAGAGGAGGAAAGAGGGGGAGGAGAGGAGGAGGGAGGAGAGGAGCGCACCAGACATGGTTCAAGCCACAGGGAATTATTTTCCCATCAGCACAAATCAACACAAACAAACCAGCACAAATCAACACAAACCAGCACAAACAAACCAGCACAAACCAACACAAACAAACCAGCACAAACCAGAATTTCATTGAATCCAATACAGAGTAATGTTTTAACACATCCTCAACTGATGGACCAATGGAAGGACAGTTTCAGGAGCCAGTGAGGAGTGTTCAGAAAGGTCTCTTCCATTAGAGACATTAGAGCCACACCAGACACCACAGCCCCAGAGTCCAGAGTTAAGAGGCTGGATGCTAACACTCATAAATTAATACAGAGTGGCTAAACTGCACTTTCATGTTAAGTGTATGTGCACTCAGGTGTCACAGAAATTGATTTCTGACGATGATATGGATCCAGATTGCTTCACTGATGTTGCATTTTCTTCTCTCTCTACTACAGTTTGAAATCAATTTGCTGAGATTAAAGTTTTTCATTTCATTAAGTATATAAAATGGAAAATTGTTAACAGTGACTTCGACACTACTGCAGGCAGCAGTCTTAATGCACAGAATGCGCTTCCTCTGAACATCTGAAAGATTAAAATGGAGGATCTCCTGAAAGAACAGAAAACAATCACTTAGAAGACCAGACAATGCACGTCTGGACAGGAACATCACCCAGGGCATGCTGGGTAGCAGAATGATGTTCTTCTACAGTAACAGCACTGAGATGCTACTGCACATGTGCAGATAACTAAATGACAGCACAACCGCTATTTATCAGAAATCTATATGAATATAAATCCAGGGCCAAGATCTGACTTTTGTCTAATTCCAAAGATACATTTTTCATATTTGGGGTTGGAGAACAAAAATGGTGAATCAGTTCGCATAAAAATACCGTAACACATAAAATAAAGAAATGCTCAGTATTGATGTGTGAAATATAAATATAAATAACAGTGCGCTGTATGTCCGGGGGATGGGGGTGAGGGAGGGGGGGATCTCTCTGTTCCTGCAGGTCATTATCTCAATTAAGACACCACTGATAGCCATCACATTCATCACCGCTTCCTCCCAGATTACTGTCACCTCATACCCCATCACATCCGCACCCTAACGCTACCCCACACACACTCCTAACATCAGCACACACACACTCCTAACATCAGCACACACACTCCTAACATCAGCACCCTAACATTACCCCACACACTCCATCACATTACCCCACACACTCCTAACATCCACACCGCTAAACAACTGCAGAACTACACACCCTGCCACCCCCTCCCCCTCTTCCTGTTCCGCACAGATTCATGGGAAAACACTAACCCAAGCTCACAGGAAGTCGGGTAAATGAGGGACATTTTACACATCAGCCTGTTACATCAGCTGGTTATATTTTGGTTGTGAGGTTGTAAGTATGAATAAGCAGGAGTGTGAATATGAGGATGAATGTGATGTTGGCAAACACTCCGTCAGACGGCCGAGTGGCGTCTGCAGCTCAGAGGCTGTCTCCCGTGTGCCGGGGAGGTGTAATTATATCTGTCGTGACAGGCCTGCTGCTATGACGGGCTGACGACCTGACAGCTTCAATCGCGCCTCCTCATTTGTTGACAGAGTGACAGCAACAGATATCTCAGCGTCAGATCTGCCTCCCTCCTGCACCAAGCACCTCCTGCAACCAGAACCTCCTGCAACCACCACCTCCTGCAACAACCACCTCCTGCAACAACCACCTCCTGCAACCACCACCTCCTGCAACAACCACCTCCTGCAACCAGAACCTCCTGCAACCACCACCTCCTGCAACCAGAACCTCCTGCACCAATCACCTCCTGCAACCAGAACCTCCTGCAACAACCTACGGCCCATGCTAGGCAATGCTCAAGCATTTTAAATACACAGGATGCAAACTTTTTTTTCTTTTCTCTCACACAGGACATTAATGAGGGGCGGGGTATAGCAGGCAGTTAATCAGTCAAGTGATACATCAATCACCAATCATACGGTGACCTCAGAATGCAGGGTCCACCCCCCCTTCACGGTCCATTCACAACTTCCTCAAATCAGATTCACTCACACTGACGCCGGTCAGTACACTGAGCTGGTCTGGTCTGTACGCTGAGGTGGTCTGTAGGCTGAGTGGGTCTGTACGGTGAGTGGGTCTGTACGCTGAGGTGGTCTGTAGGCTGAGTGGGTCTGTACGGTGAGTGGGTCTGTACGCTGAGGTGGTCTGTAGGCTGAGTGGGTCTGTAGACTGAGCGAGTATGTATGCTGGGTGCTGATGCTGCATGTCTAGCTGATCCGAGGTCAGTGCTTTGTGATTCCGGTCCCCGGGCCAATCAGGCGATTGGTCTTCAGCTTCACTGACTCAGAACACAAGCAGCCCCTCTTCCCCAAAGCCAGGCTCTTCTGTCTTCAGCTGCTCCACCATAATTAAAACATCTTTTTATTTTTACTCCTCCCCCTTCCATGAGCTGCCCTTGACCAGCCAACTGTCTGCTACAGCAGAATAACTCCAGCCCACAGAGTCAGAAACAGGGCGGCACATATAATCACCCTGGCCCTGAGTATTCCTCTTATATTATTTTCAATATTACCATAACTATTAACATAACCCACCCCTGCTTTTCCCTTAATTATCTTTTCTTTGAGAGCAGTGCCTTAAATTTTAACTGGTTTAATTAGAGAAATCTGGTGGCACAAAATCATTCCAACTGCAAAAAAGCCACAGAGATTGCCTTCTTTTCCCCAATCCCAAAAAAACAGATTTTGTGACATTCAATTATTTAATGTAATAAAATGACTACTGCAGCATGCTGATGCTTTCTCTCAAACACACTGCACAACACACACACACACACACACACACACACACACACACTCACACACACACACACACACACACACACACTCACACTCACACACACACACACTCACACACACACACACACACACACACACACACACTCACACTCACACTCACACACACTCACACACACATACACACACACACACACACACACACACACTCACACTCACACACACACACACTCAGACACACACACACACCCTGCACACACACACACCCTGCACAACACACATACACACACACACACACACTCACACACACACACACACACACACACACACTCACACTCAGACACACACACACACCCTGCACACACACACATACACCCTGCACAGCACACACACTGCGCAACACACACACACACACACACTGTGCAGCAGGCCTCAGTAATATCACAGAGTTGCGTCAAACCCTGCACTGCCCCTTCTTTCCCTGCTTTAACTGGCTGCTCCTGCTTTGCTTGCAACGCGTCATTCTCCCCAACGCGTCCGTCTCCGCAACGCGTCCGTCTCCCCAACGCGTCTGTCTCTCTCCCCCCCAAAAGCGTCCGTCTCCCCCAAACCGAGAGAGAGAGAGAGAGAGAGAGAGAGAGAGAGACGGCTTGGCAAGCATGGATCCACCTCCTCTCATCACCACAGCGATCTTGGGCATCACTCCATCAGGGCAGACCTGGCGCCCGTAATTACTCCACATGATCAGGGTGAAGAGGCCATGCTGATTGTTTGAGTGCCAGTCAGGCGTTACTGCGCGCTCTCTGCTCTCTCAGCGCCTTCGGCCCTCTCTCACAAGTACACATCCACGTCCATCATTAAACAAAGATCTGGAGGAGACACCTGATTCTAGGTCTAATTGGGCTTTTTTTGCGGGTTTGCACATCAAACTTTATCTCACCCCGGCACACAGGCTAAATCAGTTTTCACCGCATACTGTGCCACCATGAAATTAGAAAGGATATTATTCTAGCGCAATTTAAAACGTGCTTCCCGCGCAGACAGGAGTTCAGGATTCGGGAAAGTGGCTTTCGAGGGGCCGGAAGCGCGCGGTGGTTAAGCGCCGCAGATCAAAGCCCTCGAGCTGCCCTCCGCTTCCATGCGCAGCCACGCGCCATTGATTGCCCGTTTGAAGCGGCACTCCTCGCGCACAATAGATCGGCGGAGCGGGGGGTCAAGAGCGCCCCACTTCCGCCCGCATTCCGCCGCGCAGTGCCGCTTCGATCGGCCCCCTCAGTCGGAAGGACTGGAGCGCATTTTATTAGGGCGAAACGGACACGCCGCGAATAAAAATCACGCCCAGACACACAAAAAAAGTAATGAGTGGTAGAACCAAATTGTCACCTCCGCGAGAAAATGCTCAGAACTCATTTCTACCAACGACTTCTCAATGAATCACGCCGGGAGACAGTCTCATAGCTCTCAGCGGCGCAAAGCGCCAAATCTATATATGAATCATTGCAGAAAGAAAGAAAGGGAGATGGCATTGCAAGTGATTGTAAACTGGTGAAAAAATAGATATAGATTTTCGAATGTACGCCGCACAGAACGTCCGAAGCTGCAGTCGGAATACGGGGTCGATAAATGCTCACAACAGCGGCTCTTATTCTGAGTTTCAGCCGGCTGCGGGGGCCAGCCGGACAGTCCACATATTCTTTACCGCGATACCTGGCGCCGGAGAACAAGGGCTACATTATTCTCCGCGGTCTTTAGTCCAGGTAATGAATGGGTACAATCAGCGCGCCTAATTCAGATTAATGCGAGGCAGGCGTAGAAGTGATGCATGGACTTTATTTCACAACCACAGCCTCGTGGCGAAACACACCAAACGGGGCCTAGATCATCCGTTTGAAATTACCTACTTTCCTGACAAGAGGTCGTGCCTGCACAAATTCGTTATTTACTAAAATATTGCACATTTCCTGCCCTCGTTAAATAAGTACACATTACACACCGAGTAGGCCTAATATCACGACAGTTGTTTACAAATTAAATATTCAGTAGCTAAATTATCAAAATCAGGTATTTAGAAATTTTATTTTTAAATTATTTTATTCAAAATCTATGTGATTAAACAGACTGCTCTCTCGCGTTCACTTAGTGTGTGAAAAGACAACATACAGGACACCCCAAACTAAAAATTCCAGCGACACGCCGGGTACCCGAACCCTTCCCCGGCGGAACATCAAAATCAGACCCGGCAGAGGTGCCGATGCAAACGGAAAACGGGAAGTTCCAGAACACACCGCTCTGTGTGGCGCGAAGACCTCCTGTCCGAAAAGATTCGGGGTTAAAGCTCAATTAGACAACGATAATCCACAGTTTAGTGGATCAAACAGCCATGGCCTTTTAAACGGTACTTTTCAAAGGGGGCATTACAGTGGCAATCCTTTTACAGAACATCCTTTATGTTTTATTTGTTTAGGATTTTTAAAACTGTGTTTAATGTATCATTACATTTGTCCAGGCTTAATAACAGAAAGGCGAAGCACACGGACAATAGGTACAGAGCAAAAATATTAATATTAATATCAAAGACATAAATCATTCCAGCAGAAGCCTCAAGGTACGGATTTAATATAAAAATGTAATTGTGATTTATAACCGTAAAAATCTGTTGTATGCCGTTCGCAGCTTTTATTGTAAATTCTGAAAAGAAAACATTTAAGTGGAATTCTCAGAACAATACTGAAGTACTCTTTCCTCGCGCGCACAATAAATTTATCACATTTCAAAATCGTTCCGCAAGAATAGCAAATTTATATAGGTTATATATAAAATATCTTAAGTAGACGTACTTGTAGAACAGAACTTTAAACATGTAAACTTTGCACTCAAAGTGTGGGTATTTTACGCGTGTCTTCACTGGAAAACAAAATTAAACTAACGATTAAATTTCGTGATCTAGAAAATGAACAGTAATGCAACAAGTTTGGACAACAAGATAATAGGTAATTATCTTACCTCTCCAGAAGGAAGTCAAGAAAATAATTTTCAATATCGGGCAAGCACGAAGCGCAACCCCCTTTGCAATCCGTAATCTGCTCATCTTGGACATTTTAAGCGAACAGTTCAAAAGCTGCGCGTGCATTTGTTCGTTTTCAGTGAAAAGACAAAAAAAAATTCTCGCTACATAATCAATCCACTTTAGAGCTAACCCGCGTTAAAGAAGAGAAGCGTCCAGTTCACTGGCTGGGATCAACATCATACAACAGCGATAGTTTTCAGGAAATCCCTTTTTCCTGTCAGAAGCACAGCATCCCCTCGCGTATTCCAAAATAAACAATGATACAGCACGAGATACTCTGTGGCGCTCCCTGTCCGGTCTTGGCGTATAACTCCGGAGTTTCACAGTTTTCTCAAGTTGAAAGGAGAGCAGAACGGTCTATTTCACTCATTATTGCGACTGTAACGCAAGCAGCGCGTGCATTCATGGGTTCATCCTCCTTTCGTGTCGAGCTCCGAAATGCTGCGTGTCGCTGCAAACGCCAAACTGAGCTAAACGCGAATTACCCCCGTCGCAAACCCGACGCTCCTCTCAAACTCTGCTCCTCCGCTCTATCTCTCTCATCCACGGTGAAACTTGGGTCTGTACTTTCCGGAGGAGAAGCGCGGAACGGACGGGAGTCGCTGCAGCGGGGGGGGGGGGGGGGGGGGGGGGGAGGAGAGGGTGGGGCGGGATCTCAGTGACACGTTTGAAAGCCAATGGCGTTCTTTTCTGAGGAATAGGTGAGTGAATGAGTTAGTCTGGCAGCAACCAACCAAATTACCAAAAACTCCCAAATGAAAATAAAGTAAAGAAGGGCGGGTTGTCTAAACCAAGCGAGAGGCATACGACAAGATTCGGCAATGTAGATTACCTGGAACTAACTGCTATGTGAAATTTCACCCGCTATCCCACTTAGGATACAAAAATCCCAATGTATTCCTCCACTTTTGAGGAAGTGTTAATCACATTCACAGATTGGGTATACACACAGGGGAATTAAGTGTTACAAGTGATATCAAATTTTGAAGCGTTTTCATTTTTTGTATCCATCAATTACAAAGTATTGGCGAATCGCATGGGGTACGAATGTTCATAAAATACTTTTGTGAACCCTGTCCCGTATCATAATTTATTGAACTAGCCTATATAGGTGTTTTGAAAAAAGCGTCAAAATGTGTTCACACGCGAACTGCCTGCCCTTTACGGTGATGAAATAGACCTTGGATGACTCCACTTTAACTACGGTTATTCTAACGGACAATATCAAGGGAGTTGATGTGGACAAGTATTAATGTCCGCCATTTTACATAATTCATGCTCCAAGGTTAGGCAAACCTTTGCTGTGCCGTAGGCAGATGGATCGATCGGTAGAATGTCAGCATATGAACTAAAGCCAAAGTGCTGGAAATGAGACAAGCGCTCTCCGTACACAGGGGCTCTTCCGACAGAGGTGACGTGATGGATGTCACCGAGGACATTTTACTGTTGCAGTACGTTCGACTTGTATGGTTTCAACTGTTCGCTAAACACTCTTAACCCGATAAACGAAAGTGTGACTTTCTTGATTGTAAAATATTAAATATTTCTTCTTGCAGGTCATGCCGATACCCTGGAACGGTTTTGCAATTACTGCCCGGGTGCGGCTCCAGAAGTCACTGGAGGAGTACCAGCGACCCCTGGTGGCAATAATGCACTGGGTTTTATTTCCTCCACGGTCGGTCATATCTGCGGCTCAAACCCAGAACAAAATTGCGTAAATCTAGGAAGTAATTACCAGAAATTAATCATAATCAAATAAATTCCTTCACCAGGGAAATGTTTTGTTTAAAAAAAAATATATATATATATATATATATATTTAAAAAAAGAAGAAAACTTATAGTAGACGAACCCTGCACGGTTTCCACAGATGCAGGAAGCGTACACTTCCAGTTCTGATCAATACCAATTTCAATGCCCATTTTTCAGTTCAACGGCCAGATATTAGTCTGGATAATGACAACAGGCTTGTATTCCATTTGAGAAGAAATGCACACCCTGACAAATTGCCATTCATTCTCGATTAACTACGTTGTATTTCTAGTATTCAGTCAAACAGGAATTATCACGAACCTGAAATATCGGTGGCTCCAAAGCGTCTCAACAGGGCTCTGGGTAAAAGTTAAAAACCATCGAACTCCAGCTCCTGCTCTTTCTGGAATAGAAACGTATTCTCATTGCATTTACACTGTATGGTGCAAGCGTGTTATGGTTTTAATGTATGTATGTATTTATTTATTAGAAAGGGAAGATGTGGGACAAGGAAGAAAATAAGAAAATAGGAAGCGAGTTACAGTAAACAAATAAAAGGGAGAGAGTGAAGGGTAAAATATGAGAGAAAGTATAAAAACCAGGAAGTTATTATCTACTGGTATTATTTTTCAAAAAGGTTGAAAAGGCCCAAAATATTCAACTCCTAGTAATTGCATTGCTCTGGGCTGGGGTGTTGTTATATAATGACAGCGCTGTAATGACAGTTTGCAGAGACGGGGATCTAACGGGACCAGCTGCGTACTGCACGGTGAAACAGAGCGTGCACGATTCCATACGCAGAGGAAGCAGATGCCGGCTCCAGGTCATGTCTAATTGAATATCAGGAGAGATGTGTGTAAAAAAAAAAAAAATGCACTGCGTCCTAACAGCGCTTTAAGTGGGCTTCTGTGCTTTACATGAAGTGGGTCGAAATTTCCCATCCAACAAAGATGGCTTATTGTTTATTTGTTGTTAATCTCAACATGAGTGCACATGCCGTCATTCCTAATGAATCCAGCACAGGCTGATGGGGTGTTTCAGTAGACCTGCACCAGGAGCAGCAGGAGAACCTCTTGTTATTCTGTGTGCAAGTGGAGCAGTATGGAGTAAATCTTTTTGCCTGCGTGTACTCCTAAAACCTCGCTGTGTGTCTGTGTATCTCTGTGTCTCTGCGTGTCTGTGCGTCTCTGTGTGTCTGTGTGTCTCTGTGTGTCTGTGTGTGTCTGCGTGTGTGTCTGCGAATCTCTGTGCGTCTCTGTGTGTCTGAGCCTCTGTGTGTGTCTTTGTGTGTCTGTGTGTCCTGCGTGTCTGTGTGTTTCTGTGTGTCCTGCATACTGATACGCAGCTGAATAATTCATCTTCTGTCTCACACTCGTGGGATGTATTTAGGTCTAAAAACATAAATACATAAAATAATAATAATAAAATGACGGTGTAAATGACGGTTAGTTGGGATATTCAGCCTGTTTAACAGATATGTGCAGTAATACAACTCAGAGGGTGTGTTTCAGTGGTGTGTGTGTGAGTGGTGAGTGTGAGTGGTGTGTGTTAGAATGGTGTGTGTGCTGTTTTAGAGTTGTTCAGCCCAACACCGGGGAACACCCAGCCCAGTACCACAATGTTGGGGCAGCACCAGAACAATGTTGCTTGGGGGAAAAGTCTGTGATCAAATCAGTAAGAATCTCTGATAATAACACACAGTTATTAGTGCCTTTTCTTATTTTGCAAAATTCCAAAGAAGCATGTAAAGAAAAACAAATATACACAGGCCTAGGAACGCGATGTGGAACAGCTCTGTTAAAACCCCCAAATTCCTCTTTAATCCCCAGTAACGTGTCCAATCTGAGGGATTACACTGGAGTCAGAGATGTGTACAGTGTGTAATCTGAAGGATTACATTTGAGTCAGAGATGTGTGTAATCTGAAGGATTACACTGGAGTCAGAGATGTGTACAGTGTGTAATCTGAAGGATTACACTGGAGTCAGAGATGTGTACAGTGTGTAATCTGAAGGATTACACTGGAGTCAGAGATGTGTACAGTGTGTAATCTGAAGGATTACACTGGAGTCAGAGATGTGTTTATAGTGTGTAATCTGAAGGATTACACTGGAGTCAGAGATGTGTTTATAGTGTGTAATCTGAAGGATTACACTGGAGTCAGAGATGTGTACAGTGTGTAATCTGAAGGATTACACTGGAGTCAGAGATGTGTACAGTGTGTAATCTGAAGGATTACACTGAGCATAACTCTGCTGCCAGGGGCCAGAAGGGAGAGGAGGTTTTTCGCTTTGTGCTCCAGAAACACGCTTCAGCGCTAACCTGCTAACCTGCTAACCCTCTAACAAGAGCCCAGCACTCTGCCAGTGGCTGCTGGCTGCAGAGGACAGCCTCTTTGTGCCGGGGCCATATCTGATAATAATCACCCCTCTCCGCTGCCTGGATCCCGGCTTAATGATGCCTCCAATCCGGAGATCAATTAGACTCCAGGACATTGTTTAAGAGTTCCTCACACCCGATGCAATTTACAGCTGAGTATAAATCAATGGGGAAGAGTGGGGCTAATTTAGACCATTTGATGTCAATTTGGCCTTGACCCGGCTCTTCCTAATGACTAAATCTGCAGGGAGTATATTAGTCGGAACAGCAGCGGGACACACAGGTTCATAACTCTCTGCTGGGCTCTGGGAGAGCAGGATTTCCATATCACACCTGTCCAATAGTGCTTGTTTACTGGGTTCTTCAAATGAAATACGGGCTCTTCCTACCATCAATAACCAAGAGAACTCGCCACTAAAAAGGCCACTCCAGGTATTTATCCAAGGCTTCTCTGAACACTTTCGAAACTATATTAAATAAATAAATTAAAAATTATCATGTAAAGGAGTAGCTATCGGTCGTGTGGAACTTCATGATTTATGTGCGGGGTGTTGTGTGTAAGTGTAGTTTTGGTTGCTAAAAGTGTTCGCATATTTTGTCAGAGGAACTGGGTTGAGTGCTTTACGATGGCAGGAGGGGCGGAGTGGGGGTGTTGGGGGGGTTCTGTGGTGGCAGGGGTCTGCAGACAGCAGATACCTGCTCCTCCAGTTGCTAGGAGACTTTTTGGGAAAGATTCCATTCATTTTGTCACTTCTGTTGACAGCCACCACCCTGGACCAGTGAGTAGCTCATTTCCCCACAACGCACCGTCCCACTGCTGAATAATCACACTCTGATCTCTGTGCTGAATAATCACAGTCTGATATCTGTGCTGAATAATCACACTCTGATCTCTGTGCTGAATAATCACAGTCTGATCTCTGTGCTGAATAATCACACTCTGATCTCTGTGCTGAATAATCACAGTCTGATCTCTGTGCTGAATAATCACACTCTGATCTCTGTGCTGAATAATTTCAGTCTAGGGACGGCCTGTAGCGTAGTGGTTAAGGTAAATGACTGGGACCTGCAAGGTTGGTGGTTCTAATCCTGGTGTAGCTACAATAAGATCCGCACAGCCGTTGGGCCCTTGAGCAAGGCCCTTAACCCTGCATTGCTCCAGGGGAGGATTGTCTCCTGCTTAGTCTAATCAACTGTACGTCGCTCTGGATAAGAGCGTCTGCCAAATGCCATTAATGTAATGTAACAGTCTGATCTCTGTGCTGAACAATCATGATCTGATCTCTGTGCTGAATAATAATGGTCTGATCTCCATGCCTCATACATATACCACCTCATCTGCTGCCCCACACTGCTGCTCACACACTACTGCTCACACACTACTGCTGCTCACTGCTGCTCCTCACTGCTGCTCCTCACTACTGCTCCACACTGCTGCTCCACACTGCTGCTCTACTGCTCCACACTGCTGCTCCACACTGCTGCTCTACTGCTCCACACTGCTGCTCTACTGCTCCTCACTGCTGCCCCTCACTGCTGCTCCTCACTGCTGCTCACACACTACTGCTGCTCTACTGCTCCTCACTGCTGCTCCATACTGCTGCCCCTCACTACAGCTCCACACTGCTGCTCCGCACTGCTGCTCTACTGCTCCTCACTGCTGCTCCTCAATGCTGCTCTGCTGCTTTGCAGACAGGGTAATACCTGCTCCTCGCTGTGGGCTGCAGCCAGGGCCGGGTTAAACCAGGCGAGTTTTATTAAATGTCACCGCGAGTGATGAACTAGTCTACCGCACGTCACAATCCGCTGCTCCCCACTACACATCACTGGGTAAATCCCCCTCACAGAGCCTGCTCTGCGCAGGCAAGGTGGAGTCATATAAAACTCTTTTAAGCAGACGTGTGTGTGTGTGTGTGTGTGTGTGTGTACAGCGAAACGGATATTGTGTAGAGAGCAGGCTGTAATTAGAGCGTTAGCACCTCACCCAACAGACAAACGCCTCTCTGTCTCGAATCCTTTACATCTGTTAAACAAACACCCTCAGATAATAATAATAACAATAACCGCAATAATAACACATTTCTCATGTAGCACATCTCACGGCCAAGCGATTCAAACAAACATCCAATTTGCAGCCAAATTACCCCAGGGACTGGCGTGAGAGTCCCACCTGTGTGTGGAGGAGAATTCATTACCATTTATGCAAATATTAATTTTGATGCAGTCCTGTCAAACGAGGGGACTTAATTATGGTGATTTGCATCTGATTGTCTCCCTTAGGACCGCCTGACACATTTGGGACCCACGTCAAGCTGCATGCAGAATTAGCATTTCCGCCCGTTAGTTTTGATTTGATGAGTTTTTTAAATGGAGGAGGAGAAGTCTGAGGGCAGAAGCTGCTCCAGGCCATTGCTGCATTCTCCATTAGCATAGCTTCAGACTCATTAGCATAGCCTGAGTCACTATTGGCATAGCCTCAGACTCATTAGCATAGCCTCAGACCCATTAGCATAGCCGGAGTCTCCATGAGCATAGCCTCAGACCCATTAGCATAGCCCGAGTCTCCATGAGCATAGCCTTAGACCCATTAGCATAGCCTCAGCCTTAGACCCACTGTCCCCCAACTGTTTATCCACTTCACAGGCTTTGAATAGGGTAGGATAGGGTTTAGGGCAGTGTAGGATAGGGTTTCGGGTAGTGTAGGATAGGGTTTAGGGTTTAGGGTAGTGTAGGATAGGGTTTCGGGTAGTGTAGGATAGGGTTTAGGGTTTAGGGTAGTGTAGGATAGGGTTTAGGGTTTAGGGTAGTGTAGGACAGGGTTTAGGGTTTAGGGTAGTGTAGGATAGGGTTTAGGGCTTAGGGTAGTGTAGGATAGGGTTTAGGGTTTAGAGTAGTGTATGACACGGCTTAGGGTTGAGGGTAGTGTAGGATAGGGTTTAGGGTTTAGGGTAGTGTAGGATAGGGTTTAGGGTTTAGGGTAGTGTAGGACAGGGTTTAGGGTTTAGAGTAGTGTATGACAGGGCTTAGGGTTTAGGGTAGTGTAGGACAGGGTTTAGGGTTTAGGGTAGTGTAGGATAGGGTTTAGGGTTTAGGGTAGTGTAGGATAGGGTTTAGGGTTTAGGGTAGTGTAGGATAGGGTTTAGGGTAGTGTAGGATAGGGTTCAGGGTTTAGGGTAGTGTAGGGTTTAGGGTTTAGGGCAGTGTAGGATAGGGTTTAGAGTAGTGTAGGATAGGGTTTAGGGTTTAGGGTAGTGTAGGATAGGGTTTAGGGTTTAGGGTAGTGTAGGATAGGGTTTAGGGTTTAGGGTAGTGTAGGATAGGGTTTAGGGTTTAGGGTAGTGTAGGATAGGGTTTAGAGTAGTGTAGGATAGGGTTTAGGGTTTAGGGTAGTGTAGGATAGGGTTTAGGGTAGTGTAGGACAGGGTTTAGGGTTTAGGGTAGTGTAGGATAGGGTTTAGGGCTTAGGGTAGTGTAGGATAGGGTTTAGGGTTTAGAGTAGTGTATGACACGGCTTAGGGTTGAGGGTAGTGTAGGATAGGGTTTAGGGTAGTGTAGGATAGGGTTTAGGGTTTAGGGTAGTGTAGGATAGGGTTTAGAGTAGTGTAGGATAGGGTTTAGGGTTTAGGGTAGTGTAGGATAGGGTTTAGGGTAGTGTAGGATAGGGTTTAGGGTTTAGGGTAGTGTAGGACAGGGTTTAGGGTTCAGGGTAGTGTAGGATAGGGTTTAGGGTTTAGGGTAGTGTAGGATAGGGTTTAGAGTAGTGTAGGATAGGGTTTAGGGTTTAGGGTAGTGTAGGATAGGGTTTAGGGTAGTGTAGGATAGGGTTTAGGGTTTAGGGTAGTGTAGGACAGGGTTTAGGGTTCAGGGTAGTGTAGGATAGGGTTTAGGGTTTAGAGTAGTGTAGGATAGGGTTTAGGGCAGTGTAGGATAGGGTTTAGGGTAGTGTAGGATAGGGTTTAGGGTTTAGAGTAGTGTAGGATAGGGTTTAGGGCAGTGTAGGATAGGGTTTAGGGTAGTGTAGGATAGGGTTTAGGGTTTAGAGTAGTGTAGGATAGGGTTTAGGGCAGTGTAGGATAGGGTTTAGGGTAGTGTAGGATAGGGTTTAGGGTTTAGAGTAGTGTAGGATAGGGTTTAGGGCAGTGTAGGATAGGGTTTAGGGTAGTGTAGGACAGGGTTTAGGGTTTAGAGTAGTGGAGGATAGACTGGCCTTTTAGCTTTGAGGTTGCAGGTTTGAGTCTGAGGGGGACACCGCTGTGGAGCCGAAGCGGTAGCAAGGCGGTTTTCTATGTAAGAAAAGTCATGGTTGTGTAAGTCGCTGTACATAAGAGCCTCTATTAAATGTCTGTAATGTAATGGGGACACTGGTGACAACATTAGCTCAGGAGGTAAGAGCAGTTAGCGTGATATAATGTAATGGAAATGTTATGAGTCACTGCACAAAACCCTTTCAGTTCCATGTTCAAGGTAGCAATGAAAGGGGCTTCATGGCCCATTCTGTTAGAACAGTGTTCAGACCACCTGGTGTCCCCGTCCCTGACTGGGCCCCGACAGAGTCCTGAAACTGCCCCACATAGAGCCCTGAAACTGCCCCCACAAAGCCCTGAAACTGCCCCCATAGAGCCCTGAAACTGCCCCCACAGACCCCTAAAACTGCCCCCACAGACCCCCAAAACTGCCCCCACAAAACCCTGAAACTGCCCCACACAAACCCCTAAAACTGCCCCCACAGACCCCCAAAACTGCCCCCACAAAACCCTGAAACTGCCCCACACAAACCCCTAAAACTGCCCCCATAGAGCCCTGACACTGGCTCTAGCATTGTCCAGAGACAATTTCAGTCAGCTGGGATATCTGTGTACTGGCCAGTCAGGCAGCTGGGATGTCTGTGTACTGGCCAATCAAGCAGCTGGGATATCCGTGTACTGGCTAATCAGGCAGCTTCAAGTGAGGTCTTCCTCGAACTCGTGAGCCTGAGTTCTGATCTGTGATTGGATAAGAACATTGTGGCGATGACATCACACGCCTTTGGGGAGAGCACATGCTTGTCGGCTCTCTCCCGGATTGATAAAGGTTGCTACAGCAACGAGCGCAGATAAAAATACAATTGGGCCTTTCAAACGGGGATCAAATTTTGTTGTTTTTTTTTCAAAAGGCAACAGTGAAGGTTTGCAGTAAATTGTATAGCATTATTACTGCTATAACTTTTCCAGGAGTTGTTTGCTGGAAAATGCCTGCTTTTGGATGCAAAAGAGTTGATATTTTAATGATCTCATCTGGACTGCAGTAACACCCCGCTGGCTGACCTACCGACCTGCTCCATCAGGCCTGAAGCTGGGCCAGAACCTGCCCAACCTTCACACCTCAGGACCCTGGCCAGAACCCAGGGCCATGGACAGCACCAGCATCCTGCAGGAGTAATAATAATAAAAATATATTTTATTTATATGGCACCTTTCTCAAACCCAAGGACACTTTACAGATTACAGGATGAAACCATATCCAGCAGAAAACATACAACAAGACTACCAGGAAAAAGTCCATTGATAAAGATGAATAAGTACCCACCTGTCCAGCAGGTGGGGCTGGTTCTGGGGGGGTAAAGGGCTCTCTCTGCCCCACAGACCCCAGGATCAGGGGCCCAGGAGAAGGGACAGAGGAACAGACAGAGGAAATTATCTTTTATCTCAACACCTACTGTAGAGCCTGCAGGCCTTTCTGTCTGAGGTTCCCTGACTTAAGATTCGGAGAAACCCCAGCAGGGAATCTCTCTCTCCCTCTCCCCGCCTCTCCCCCCCGGCCCGATCCACACCAGCCCCTCTCCGCTGCACGCTGGACCTGCGGCTCCTCAGCGGGGTAAAATGGCTGTCTACAGCCGGAACGAGAAGCGCCTCATTTGTGTCCCGAGAATAATTAAGCAAGAAAGCATTTCCACATGCCTTTAAAGAGCACATCCAGCAACAGAGAGACATTGTGCAGCCAATATACCCAACAGATCCCTAGAACACAGGCACATAACCCTCTACAGTAGAACACAGAACCCTCGACAGGAGAACACTCAGCTCTTCTCTCACAGATACACAGACAGATTTTCCATCCTTTTGTTTTAGTTTCTGTAAGAGACGGAACCGGAGCCAAGCTGAGACACCGTCCAAAGCAACCACTCAGCAGCCAGCGTCTGAAAGTACAGCACGACTCAAAGCAACTTGAATACACACTGCATATACACAGTGCAAAAGACTGAAGATCTACGTCTCACACTTAGGACTGACCTCAGTTCCTGCTAAAATGGCAGAATAGGAAAGCCTTTATTTGCTGTCCAAACAGGATTTTCTGCCAGATGAGTTGACATGTAATGATCAGTGAGTCAGTGAATTATCTTCAGTTGAAGTGCACTGGAAGGGGAAGCAGGCCAGCGGGGGATACATGCACACCCCCCCACACGCACGCAGTCCTGCCACACACACAGGAGAAGTTTAGAATTATTTACGTAAATGAAGAATTTAAGAACTGGTACACTTGCCTAATTAAATACAAATTGTGGCATTCAGAACAATGTTTTCATATCTTCATACAGCCTCCAAACACCTGCAACAGCCGTCTCCTCAGGAGAGATATGAGCATTAATACAGGTACACTGTCTCCTCAGAGGAGATATGAGCATTAATACAGGTACACTGTCTCCTCGGAGGAGATATGAGCATTAACACAGGTACACTGTCTCCTCAGAGGAGATATGAGCATTAACACAGGTACACTGTCTCCTCAGAGGAGATATGAGCATTAACACAGGTACACTGTCTCCTCAGGAGAGATATGAGCATTAACACAGGTACACTGTCTCCTCAGGAGAGATATGAGCATTAACACAGGTACACTGTCTC
>NC_083770.1:50884074-50894074 GCF_963514075.1 Conger conger | reverse complement strand
GATCGATCGCACGTGCGCTCAGCGGGACGCGGCTCATCCCCCAAGGGTCCACTCCGGCCCGGCCTCGCCCGTTACCAACTCTGAGTGAAAACAAAGACAATTATTGTAAAACTAAAGTAGAATATTTGTCAAGGTTTTTTCTCTGAGAGCGTTTCTCACGGCGATCGACGCTAGCGCTGAGTGGACCAATCAGAGCGGTTCTGTTCTGGTGCTGAGTGGACCGGTCAGGGCGGTTCTGTTCTGGTGCTGAGTGGACCGGTCAGAGCGGTTCTGTTCTGGTGCTGAGCAGGCCGGTCAGAGCGGTTCTGTTCTGGCTGAGTGGGCCGGTTAGAGCGGTTCTGTTCTGGCGCTGAGCAGGCCGGTCAGAGCGGTTCTGTTCTGGCGCTGAGTGGACCAATGAGAGCGGTTCTGTTCTGGTGCTGAGTGGACCGGTCAGAGCGGTTCTGTTCTGGCTGAGTGGACCGGCCTCAGCTCATTTATCCCTCGACAGAACACTGCAGTGCATTATGGGCTGTTCCATGTCCAACACAATATGATATAACAGCTAAATGAATCAGTACAGGCAGCCAATAAGATGACAAATCAATAAAATTACTTTCACCAGCTATCATGTCCTGAAAGGCTTGTTCTGATCTAATTACACGTTAACTCTGGATGTTTTTCCAAGATTAGAGTCCTTTTGTTTGTAGTTGTGATGAGGGTTTCTGTATCGTAGTCAGCTAACAGCTAAAGGGTATTATCTTATTATCAGGCTAGAAACTTTATCCATTAATATAACCACAACGGCAGTTTGTAAGCAGAATTTGTGGAATATGCTCTATACACAAGGTCATGTGACTTATTATTTACAAGCAGCGGCCTGTGGTTGCCTTGTAGAAACAGGAGTTTAAAGAATTAGATGTGTATTATATTGGATTTGAAATGAAAAACTCAGTGGGGTCAAACAAAGAGCAGAGATTCAGTCTCGCAAAGTTTACTCTCACAGTTTTACAGGGCTTTTATCTGAAAGGGAATGTTTTGAATGTTTAGTTTTTTTAAATGTAATTATGTAAAATTACTTCCATCAAAAAGCTTTCCCACTTCTGGTGGCATCAAAGCAGATGCATGCGGGCCTCAAACCCGCTCCAGGAAGGTGTGAGACCACCACCAAACACTGAGCAGTCTGGACCAGCCCTCTCTCTCCCGCCCCATCTTCCTCACAAACACACAGGCCCTCTCTCTCCCGCCCCATCTTCCTCACAAACACACAGGCCCTCTCTCTCCCGCCCCATCTTCCTCACAAACACACAGGCCCTCTCTCTCCCGCCCCATCTTCCTCACAAACACACAGGCCCTCTCTCTCCCACTCCATCTTCCTCACAAACACACAGGCCCTCTCTCTCCCGCCCCATCTTCCTCACAAACACACAGGCCCTCTCTCTCCCACTCCATCTTCCTCACAAACACACAGGCCCTCTCTCTCCCGCCCCATCTTCCTCACAAACACACAGGCCCTCTCTCTCCCGCCCCATCTTCCTCACAAACACCACGCAACTCCTCTCTCACCTCTGCAATTTCATGCAAATGTGAGCAATGTTCCTCCATCTTAATCCGGCCGCCCCCGCCCGGCTCTCCGGCCCGGGTCAGGCAGTGTGACAGCGGCTCTCCGGCCCGGCGGCGGGTGGGAGCACACCGGCCGTTATCGGGGGATTAGGGCAGTCTGGGGTAACACATGCAAAGAGGATTTCGGAGTCAGCGGCGGCTGTAATCCCCAGGGGCATTAATATTCATATCCTTTAAAAAAGCAGCACAAACACAGCCCTCGGAGTGCCACGGGCCAATCACACGACAGCCAGTCATCAGTCATGTGACATGTGTCATGTGACAGGCAGTGTTTGCGCATGCAGGGCAGGCGTCTGCAGTGTGTTATCTGATGTCATCGGATGGAAACAGGACCGTGCGTAAACAGGAACAGCACAAGCGGAAAGTGCTCTGAGGAAGTGTTTACCTGAGGAACAGTATTTCACCTGAAGACGGTGAAAATGGGTGTGGAGCAGCCTTAGGCAAGGCCAGCCTGGTCTGTAAAGTCTGGAGTGAATGGAGCTCTGAGCCTCATCAGTAAGCCAGTACTGCCAGTAGAACAAGGCCTCACTCCCACAGGACGAGAGGCTGGGACCCCCGCTGTAAGCTGGGGATACACTGTACAATCTTTGGCAAGATTCTGCATTTGCAGACAAAATTTCCGAAATCGTAGAATAATCTTTCGTTGTAAACCAAAATCGTCCATCTTGGATCTCTCGGTGTGACGTAGTCACAGACCTTGGATCTCTCAGTGTGACGTAGTCACAGACCTTGGATCTCTCAGTGTGACGTAGTCACAGACCTTGGATCTCTCAGTGTGACGTAGTCACAGACCTTGGATCTCTCAGTGTGACGTAGTCACAGACCTTGGATCTCTCAGTGTGACGTAGTCACAGACCTTGGATCTCTCAGTGTGACGTAGTCACAGACCTTGGATCTCTCAGTGTGACGTAGTCACAGACCTTGGATCTCTCAGTGTGACGTAGTCACAGACCTTGGATCTCTCAGTGTGACATAGTCACAGACGGCTGATTTAGTGAATCTTAGCGTCCCACAGCAGACTGGCAGTGTCAGATACTTCAGGCCAAAATCCTGCAATGACAGCTGCTACAGCTACAGACAACGGACGTCTAACCAACAACAATACCAGTATGCCTTGGATGCAGCCAAAAAATCTGGATCGGGTATCGGCGAGTACGCGTGTACATGCACTGATCCAATACCACATAATTCATCCTGATGATCGCTCATTTACACTACTCAGGCAAACAGCAACACATGCGGTGCTATCAGAGAGTGTAGTAAGAGCTAGCAAGATGTCAGCAATTTGGTAATGTTTTACACTGGAAAATCCCACCAGTAAAACGGCCATGTGCAAGGCTTTAGTTTCGAGGGGGGGGGGCACTAGTGTTGCCAATTTCAACACAAGCAATCTTATAAAGCATTTGCGCGCAATAGCACAACTGGTTCATCAAGGCAAAGGGGAACTGAGTTTTAAACATTAGGTTCACAGGAGATTCATGTTTATTAGTTGACGCCCAAATTCAAACTACCGGCAAACTGAACGTGGCTTTCCACTATGCTGTATCTACATAAACATAAACAAAGTAGCTAAGCATCATTGGACAAATGCTGCACGGAATATTACGAGATGCTGTTCCATCCAACTAGCAGTCTGTGGCCATGTCAGAGGGTTAAGAATGCAAACACTGCAGGGAATTGAAAGTTAAAGGACTATAGTTAGGGCGGCACGGATCGTAGCACTGCCGCCTCACAGCAAGGAGGTCCTGGGTCCCCGTTGGACAGGGCCTCTCTGTGCAGAGTTTGCATGTTCTCCCCGTGTCTGCGTGGGTTTCCTCCGGGTACTCCGGTTTCAGTCCAAAGACATGCAGGTTAGCCTGATTGGAGAGTCTAAATTGCCCATAGGTATGAGTGTATGAGTGTATGAGTGTGTGAGTGAATGGTGTGTGTGCCCTGCGATGGACTGGCGACCTGTCCAGGGTGTATTCCTGCCTTTCACCCAATGTATGCTGGGATAGGCTCCAGCCCCCCTGCGACCCTGTTCAGGATAAGCGGGTTAAGATAATGGATGGAAGGATGGAGTATTCCAGTAAAAAAAAAAAAAAAAGATGCGACCCCTAGCGGTCATAATCACACACAGTAGATGTTATATATTTATGTATATATTTGTTATATAAACTAACGCACAGCTATCGGATTAGGACTCGGTATCAGCCGATACGCAAGTTCATGTTTTGGAATCGATAGGAGAAAATGGCATGGGAACATCTCTGCTGTACGTTACACAGAGTAAACACATCGTTTTAACATTCATTCATTCAGTCACCTCCGATACTAAAATATCGCTTGCATGTGGATAAAGTAGCGTAGGCTAATTAAGCGCACTGTTAAAATGGCAGCACTTCTGCTCCTGCTTTCAAAACCACTTCACTTCCCGAATAAAAAGTTGAGATACCCGTCAGTGACATTCAAATTCATTTTTTTCATTTTGCATTTCTATGAAGAATGTATATCTCTGAGGGGGTACGAGGGCTATCCTGAAAATAAACTGTGAGCAAATTCACACAGTCACTGAACTGCCATTTTGTCGGGAGGTAAATTGCATTGACGTGTGGCGATTCATGCTGGAAGGAGATGAATATGCGGAGAGCAGCAGCTAACAGGCCGTGATGGCGTGTGAAATGGAGGCTGGCTTCAAAGGGCCTCTCCTTAAAGAGCCGTCACACAGCAGAGCAGGGCCGCCGGAGACCGGCTGCAGAATCCCACCAAACCTCAAACAGGCTTACAGGAGTAAACATCCCGCAAAGCAAGATCTCCGCCATCCTTCCCCTCTGGTTAATTACCTGAAGAAGAGCAAGCTGCAGGTGCGTGCGGAAAGCCTCTCTGTGTAATTACAGGCCGCTCTGCCCGGTCTGGGCTGGACTCTCAAGCCCCTTTGTGTCTGGTGGCAGGGTCATGAACAGACTCTAATTACTGAGCTGGCCAGCAATAATAACGTTAATAAATTCATTTTAAAAAGGAAACTGCAGTCAATAACGTTATGAAGATCCCTGAGCTGCCAAGGACTCACTCACGCCCACTGCCTCGGCCGGCTCAGGCCTGCTGCATTCTGGGAAATTATGCTCAGACTGGCTGTTTCTGCATTAATTAGCAGGGCTCTTTTTAAACTGGAAAGCCAAGAAAAAGCAAAAAACAGAGCTTTTTATGGCATCAAGCTCGGTGAACCTGTGTGTGTCTACAGCACGGAAAAAACATTCTCCAAGAGCCTTGGACAGATGGAGCTGCTGCCGTCGACTGCTTCAGAACCCTACAAAAAAGCACATTCAATAAGTGTGTGTGTACATTTACTCTTCCCTCTGTGTGTGTGTGTCAGTGTGTGTGAGTGTGTGTGTGTGTAAATATACTCTTCTCTGTGTATGTAAATTCCTCTTTCCCATAGAAGCTCACATCAGTGTGCAGAAGCGCTTACAGTGTGTTTACAGGCTTTGGGGCGACGGTGTAAAAGCCTTCAAATAGCTCTTCATTAACACTGTGGAGGAAGAGCCTTCAGACAGCTCACACACACAGTCACACTCACACACACACTCACACACACACACTCACACACACCACACACTCACACACACAGTCACACTCACACACACACTCACACACACACACTCACACACACCACACACTCACACACACACACACACACTCACACTCACACACACACACACACTCACAAGGTGACTGCTGGGCTGAATGACCACTTTAACTCCTCGGGTTAAAAAAAGAACAAAAAAAGAGGCACACATTCGGGAGCAGCCAAACTACACCTGATTGGCCCTGCTGTGATATTTTGACCTTTTCAGATTAATAAGCCAGAAGCATTAGAGCTTGCAGTGAAGGAGACGTTCATATTTGTTTTGGGAAATATCAGAAAGGAACTGGATTCCTTCAGTCAATCCATCCAGAATGAAGCTCTGTTGCTGCGATCTGAAGGAAGCTGAAGTCACAGAGCCTCTCAATCAGCCCAGCTCGGTGAAATCATGATTAGCTGCAGACATGCTACAGTCAGAGAGGGAGGACGAGTAGAACAGCCTGCTGTTAAATTCTGTATAATACTCCATACAAATATAATCATTCGGATAATATAATACTCCATACAAATATACTACTCCATACAAAACTAATAATCCATACTCCACACAAAAATAATGCACCACATAAATATAATACTCCATATAAATATAATCATTCTGATAATATAATACTCCATACACCCAGAGCTGGAGAAGTCACAGACATCCTCACACAGCCTGTCTGCGGGAGAGACTCCCTCGCTGAGTGAAGGCGGAGCGCCTGGCGGATGTCAGATCTCTGGGCTCAGACACCGGCGCATAATGAGAACAGGTCCTCCACCACTTCAGAGTCCCGCGCCACCTGTTCCATCTCTGTCCCAGGGCCGCTGAGAGAGGCGTCGTGGAGTAACCATCTCGCTCAGGTACGACAGGTGCGCACATTTAGGGCTTTTACACCAGCAGACGTGTGCCAAACCCAGCTCTGAGGCCAGGAAGGTCTGTCTGTGCTAGCGACTAAAGTAACTGTGTTTCTGTTTCAGTCAGCATACTGGATTTGTGGCATCGGAAAAAATGCACTGCAAATTACAAAAAATGGTCCAATTTTTCAGAATATTTGAGAGAGAAGTATTGTAGTTTGGCACAGTTGTTATATTAATAATCAAAATAATTTTTTTGACATTTTATTCCAGAAAGACATTAGCTCATAACTGGGCTGAAGAAGGCTAATCCGCAAACACAGCACAATGCAGTGCCGCCTGGAGCTGAGGGGATCACATGTTCACCTGCCATCATGGGGGCGGCCTGTAGTGTAGGGGTTAAGGTACATGACCCTGTAGTGTAGGGGTTAAGGTACATGACCCTGTAGTGTAGGGGTTAAGGTACATGACCCTGTAGTGTAGGGGTTAAGGTACATGACTGTAGTGTAGGGGTTAAGGTACATGACCCTGTAGTGTAGGGGTTAAGGTACATGACCCTGTAGTGTAGGGGTTAAGGTACATGACCCTGTAGCGTAGTGGTTAAGGTTCATGACTGGGACCTGCAAGGTCGGTGGTTCTAATCCTGGTGTAGCCACAATAAGATCCGCACAGCCGTTGGGCCCTTGAGCAAGGCCCTTAACCCTGCATTGCTCCAGGGGAGGATTGTCTCCTGCTTAGTCTAATTAACTGTACGTCACTCTGTTAAAGCAGGATTCTCAGCTGACCCCCACCCCCACCCCCACCCACACCCACACCCCACCCCCACCCCCACCCACACCCACACCCCCACCCCCACCCACACTCCCACCCACACCCCCACCCCCAGCATTCCCAGAGCCTGAGACTGCAGCTCATTGGCCAAGGCAAACTTCAGTGAGTGAAATCGGCTGCATGCTGTTTGCTCAGAGAAGCAGAAACATGGGGAGAATGAGACTACAGAAAGCCTTCAGCACACACACTTAACATCCACTTACAGACTCTCTGCTCTACACACACACCTAACATCCACTTACAGGCTCTCTATACTCCACACACACACCTAACATCCACTTACAGACTCACTATACCCCACACACACACTTAACATCCACTTACAGACTCTTTACTCTACACACACACCTAACATCCACTTACAGGCTCTCTATACTCCACACACACACCTAACATCCACTTACAGACTTTCTATACTCCACACACACACCTAACATCCACTTACAGACTCTCTATACCCCACACACACACCTAACATCCACTTACAGACTCTCTACTCCACACACACCTAACATCCACTTACAGACTCTCTATACCCCACACACACACCTAACATCCACTTACAGACTCTCTATACTCCACACACACACCTAACATCCACTTACAGACTCTCTATACCCCACACACACACCTAACATCCACTTACAGACTCTCTACTCCACACACACCTAACATCCACTTACAGACTCTCTATACCCCACACACACACCTAACATGCACTTACAGACTCTCTATACCCCACACACACACCTAACGTCCACTTACAGACTCTCTATACTCCACACACACACCTAACATCCACTTACAGACTCTCTATACTCCACACACACATCTAACATCCACTTACAGACTCTCTATACCTCACACACACACCTAACATCCACTTACAGACTCTCTATACCCCACACACACACCTAACATCCACTTACAGACTCTCTCTACTCCACACACACCTAACATGCACTTACAGACTCTCTATACCCCACACACACACCTAACATCCACTTACAGACTCTCTATACTCCACACACACACCTAACATCCACTTACAGACTCTCTATACCTCGCACACACACCTACCATCCACTTACAGACTCTCTATACCCCACACACACACCTAACATCCACTTACACACTCTCTATACCCCACACACACACCTAACATCCACTTACAGACTCTCTACTCCACACACACCTAACATCCACTTACAGACTCTCTATACCCCACACCCACACCTAACATCCACTTACAGACTCTCTATACCCCACACACACACTTAACATCCACTTACAGACTCTCTACTCCACACACACCTACCATCCACTTACAGACTCTCTATACCCCACACACACACCTAACATCCACTTACACACTCTCTATACCCCACACACACACCTAACATCCACTTACAGACTCTCTACTCCACACACACCTAACATCCACTTACAGACTCTCTATACCCCACACACACACCTAACATCCACTTACAGACTCTCTATACCCCACACCCACACCTAACATCCACTTACAGACTCTCTATACCCCACACACACACTTAACATCCACTTACAGACTCTCTACTCCACACACACCTAACATCCACTTACAGACTCTCTATACCCCACACACACACCTAACATCCACTTACAGACTCTCTATACCCCACACCCACACCTAACATCCACTTACAGACTCTCTATACCCCACACACACACTTAACATCCACTTACAGACTCTCTACTCCACACACACCTACCATCCACTTACAGACTCTCTATACCCCACACACACACCTAACATCCACTTACACACTCTCTATACCCCACACACACACCTAACATCCACTTACAGACTCTCTACTCCACACACACCTAACATCCACTTACAGACTCTCTATACTCCACACACACACCTAACATCCACTTACAGACTCTCTATACTCCACACACACACCTAACATCCACTTACAGACTCTCTATACTCCACACACACACCTAACATCCACTTACAGACTCTCTATACCTCACACACACACCTAACATCCACTTACAGACTCTTCATACCACACACACACTTAACATCCACTTACAGACTCTCTATACCCCACACACACACCTAGCATCCACTTACACTCTCTATACCCCACACACACACCTAACATCCACTTACAGACTCTCTACTCCACACACACCTAACATCCACTTACAGACTCTCTATACCCCACACACACACCTAACATCCACTTACAGACTCTCTATACCCCACACCCACACCTAACATCCACTTACAGACTCTCTATACCCCACACACACTTAACATCCACTTACAGACTCTCTACTCCACACACACCTACCATCCACTTACAGACTCTCTATACCCCACACACACACCTAACATCCACTTACACACTCTCTATACCCCACACACACACCTAACATCCACTTACAGACTCTCTACTCCACACACACCTAACATCCACTTACAGATTCTCTATACCTCACACACCTAACATCCACTTACACACTCTCTATACCCCACACACACACCTAACATCCACTTACAGACTCTCTACTCCACACACACCTAACATCCACTTACAGACTCTCTATACCCCACACACACACTTAACATCCACTTACAGACTCTCTACTCCACACACACCTAACATCCACTTACAGACTCTCTATACCTCACACACCTAACATCCACTTACACACTCTCTATACCCCACACACACACCTAACATCCACTTACAGACTCTCTACTCCACACACACCTAACATCCACTTACAGACTCTCTATACCCCACACACACACTTAACATCCACTTACAGACTCTCTACTCCACACACACCTAACATCCACTTACAGACTCTCTATACCTCACACACACACCTAACATCCACTTACAGACTCTTCATACCACACACACACTTAACATCCACTTACAGACTCTCTATACCCCACACACACACCTAACATCCACTTACAGACTCTCTATACCTCACTAACTTAAACCAACTTGAATGTCCATTACACTGTCCAATCACAGAGATCTGCTCTTTTATGTCCGTCTCACTGTCCAATCACAGAAACAGCAAAACAGT
>NC_083770.1:50876574-50881574 GCF_963514075.1 Conger conger | reverse complement strand
AGCCCCTGCTGTACAGCCAATGGTCCACCTCAGATACGGAAAGGCCCAATGACTGATGGCTGGAATAAGACCCATCAGTACGTAACGGTCACACTGCGAGCGGCTCTGGCGACTCGTGCAGCGTGGCAGGGCGGGGCAGCGGACCAGTGGAGGGGCGGAGTCATGCATGCCTGCATAGCCCCGCCCCCCGCATTACAGACAGCCCCCCCCCGTGGTTCAGACAGACAGCCCCCCCCCCCCCCCCCGTGGTTCAGACAGACGCCCCCCCCGTGTTTCAGACAGACGGCCCCCCCCGTGTTTCAGACAGACGGCCCCCCCCCCGTGTTTCAGACAGACGGCCCCCCCCCCGTGTTTCAGACAGACAGCCCCCCCCCTGTGTTTCAGACAGACAGCCCCCACCCCCAGGTGAACAGCAGAACCCTTATCTGGACAGGGTGAACAGGGTGAACAGGTGAACAGGTGAACAGGGTGAACAGGTGAACAGGGTGCTGACAGGTGAACAGGTGAACAGGGTGAACAGGGTGAACAGGTGAACAGGGTGAACAGGTGAACAGGTGAACAGGGTGAACAGGTGAACAGGGTGCTGACAGGTGAACAGGTGAACAGGGTGAACAGGTGAACAGGGTGAACAGGTGAACAGGGTGCTGACAGGCTGGACCCGGACAGGCAGAATCGCTCTCCCCACACTCGACCCGCCGTCTCCCAGGTTACCGTGTGGCGGGTCCGCTCCCTAAACCCCACTGCTCACACACACCCCACCTGACCGCACTCCCTAAACCCCACTCCTCACACACACCCCACCTGACCGCACTCCCTAAACCCCACTCCTCACACACACCCCACCTGACCGCACTCCCTAAACCCCACTCCTCACACACACCCCACCTGACCGCACTCCCTAAACCCCACTCCTCACACACACCCCACCTGACCGCACTCCCTAAACCCCACTCCTCACACACACCCCACCTGACCGCACTCCCTAAACCCCACTCCTCACACACACCCCACCTGACCGCACTCCCTAAACCCCACTCCTCACACACACACCCCACCTGACCGCACTCCCTAAACCCCACTCCTCACACACACACCCCACCTGACCGCACTCCCTAAACCCCACTCCTCACACACACCCCACCTGACCGCAAAAACACACTGCGCTCCTCAAAGAGACACACACTACTGTACATTAACCTGCAGAGTCACCCTACAGAGAGACACACACTACTGTACATTTAACCTGCAGAGTTACCCTACAGCAGGGGTCACCAACCTTTTTGAAACTGAGAGCTACTTCATGGGTACTGAGTCATACTAAGGGCTACCAGTTTGTTTTGTCACGCACACAATACTGACCACAAAACTAGAGTAGGTCAGAGTTCACCTAAACTTATCTAAACTTCATGTATAATAAACATATTTTTAAGATATTGTCATTTTTTAATCTATATAAATGCAAGTGTGATTTTAAAAAAAATAGCAACAGAATAAAATTAAATTTTAGATGCAGCGCACAAGTGAGTTGTGCTATTTTTAGAACAGGCCTGCGGGCGACTCATGTGGTCCTTGGGGGCGACCTGGTGCCCCCGGGCACCGTGTTGGTGACCCCTGCCCTACAGAGACACACACACTACTGTACATTAACCTGCAGAGTTACCCTACAGAGACACACACACTACTGTACATTAACCTGCAGAGTTACCCTACAGAGACACACACACTACTGTACATTAACCTGCAGAGTCACCCTACAGAGACACACACACTACTGTACATTAACCTGCAGAGCAGGTATCCAGCTCACCTACTCTATAGGGGCAGGTGAGTCACTCTACAGGAGCAGGTACACAGGTGAGTTACTCTACAGGGGCAGGTGAGTTACTATAGAGGGGCAGGTACACAGGTGAGTCACTCTACAGGGGCAGGTACACAGGTGAGTTACTCTACAGGGGCAGGTGAGTTACTCTACAGGGGCAGGTGAGTTACTATACAGGGGCAGGTGAGTCACTCTACAGGGGCAGGTACACAGGTGAGTCACTCTACAGGGGCAGGTACACAGGTGAGTTACTCTACAGGGGCAGGTGAGTTACTATAGAGGGGCAGGTACACAGGTGAGTTACTCTACAGGGGCAGGTGAGTTACTATAGAGGGGCAGGTGAGTCACTCTACAGGGGCAGGTACACAGATTGAACTTTTTATGTTTTACAGATGACACATCCAATCCAAGCCAATCAGGCAGTTTTTTGTGATGTGAATTGAAGAGGAAAATCTCCATCAGAGTGACATGTCGATGAGAAAAAACACAAAAACAATAACAACAATATTAATAATAAAAAAGAAAAATCTGAATGAATATACACATTGTCCTACACCACCCCCGTCACAGTGTCCTTTAACGGGTCCGTCCCAGGAGAACCAGGCCACGGCTCAGAAGTTCTGCAGTTCTGGAAGGTTCTTGTAAAGGTCCAGAGAGTCTGGGTTGGAGAAGGCCCCGCGCTGAGTCACCTCCTTCCCCGCGATCACCTGCTTCACCGCCACCTCCACCTTCTTACCGCTGAGAGTGTACTGCGGGAGAGAGAGACTCAATCAACACACGCGTGTCACAGGAAACCACACCGACCCGGCCTGCCACTCAACCGCCCTGTCCCCGGCAACCTCAGACCTCTTGTGTTCCGTTGCCTTGGTTACAGCACTATGCAGAGAATAAGCCACAGAGAAAGGAGTTCCTTTTACAGCGCTCTTCTGCATCATGTGTTCTACTGCCCCGGCCCTGCTAATGCCCCTGCTATTCTACTGCCTCTCCCCTAGGAGTCTGGGGTGGGGCAGCTTCGTCTCACAGAGATCTCAGTCCTAGAGCTAACAGTGCCCCTGATGTCTGTGCCAGTCTGGAGGGTAATGGGAACGTGGGGGGGGGGGGGGGGAATACCGGAATGTCTGGGGTCTCCAGCAGGAGAGCGGGGACGTGGGGGGGGAATACCGGAATGTCTGGGGTCTCCAGCAGGAGGGCGGGGACGTGGGGGGGGGAATACCGGAATGTCTGGGGTCTCCAGCAGGAGGGCGGGGACGTGGGGGGGGAATACCGGAATGTCTGGGGTCTCCAGCAGGAGGGCGGGGACGTGGGGGGGGGGGAATACCGGAATGTCTGGGGTCTCCAGCAGGAGGGCGGGGACGTGGGGGGGGAATACCGGAATGTCTGGGGTCTCCAGCAGGAGGGCGGGGACGTGGGGGGGGAATACCGGAATGTCTGGGGTCTCCAGCAGGAGGGCGGGGACGTGGCGGGCGGAGAGGCCCAGCCGGATGGCGGCCCGGATCTTCTGCACGAGCTGCGGGAGGAACGCCCAGCCGGGCGCCATCTTCAGGAACAGGATGACCCGCTCCTCCCCGTCAGCGCTGTACTGGGGAACGCATAGGCTGTCGCACACCTCCTCAAACGCCTCCACTGCAGGGGGGGAAGCGTTAAAGGAGCGCACACTTCCACCTCACACAACAAACAAATACAATCAGAGCAGTGTTACAGCTGCAGCCGGGGGCTCTGGGGCACAGACACACATCTCACCGATGTTGTAAATCTCCGAGCTTCCGAAGCGCACGCCGTTGGGATTCAAGGTCCCGTCGCTGGAAGTGATTCAGAGAGAGACAGAGAGACATTAAAGCAGGAACAGAGAACACAGCCCCCTTCCTGCCCCTCTCTTCTCCCTGTGTACTGGAGCATCTGTTAAATAAACACAAATACGCTTCTTAAAGAAAAACAATAGAAGGACAGTTAATTTCAGCAAAATGCATCCAGCATAGTGAGCTCACGTGTTCCTCCTGCACAGAGGGGCAGGGGTCAGCATTAGGGGTTAGGGGGCTAGTGTTTGGGTTTTAGAGGGTTAGGGGTTAGGAGGCTAAAGGCGAGGGGGTTAGAGGGTAAAGGGGTAAGGGATTAGGGATTAGGGGGGTAGGGTGTTATGGTGTTAGGGGGCTGCAGGGTTAAAGGGTTAGGGGGCTAGTGTTAGGAAGCTAGGGTGTTCAAGGGTTAGAGGGTAAAGGGGTTAGGGGGTAAGGGGGTAAGGGGTTAGGGGGTAGGGGTTAGGGGGTTAGTGGCTGTGTTCCTCACCTCCTCCCCAGCATGACGATGCCGCCGGTCTTGGGGTTGATTTTGCAGTAATCACCGTGGGCCCAGACCCCTGCAGGGAGAGAGCAGAACTGCCTCAGGACCAGCCCTGGTGTCACTGTGGGGGGCAGGAGGGGGTCACTGTTACCCCTGCCCCCCTGCAGGGCCGTGTGTGCGCATGTGAAACAGGCCCGTTTCCTGTAAAGCGCTCTGCTCCGTCCGCCTCGCGCCGGGCTGAGTAAACACTGCCGGCCGGAATGAGCCGGAACTCTGCGCATCCCCAGGGCACGGAGCGCGGAGCCGTCAGAGGGGCGGCGTGATGAGAAACCTGCTCCAGAGAGAAATGTGCAGGCACGGCCAGGGAGGGACTCTCCCACTGCTCCACACACACACTCAGGCCAGGGAGGGACTCTCCCACTGCTCCACACACACACTCAGGCCAGGGAGGGACTCTCCCACTGCTCCACACACACACTCAGGCCAGGGAGGGACTCTCCCACTGCTCCACACACACACTCAGGCCAGGGAGGGGACTCTCCCACTGCTCCACACACACACTCAGGCCAGAGAGGGGACTCTCCCACTGCTCCACACACACACACTCAGGCCAGGGAGGGACTCTCCCACTGCTCCACACACACACACTCAGGCCAGGGAGGGGACTCTCCCACTGCTCCACACACACACACACACACACACACATGCGCACACGCGCACACACACACACACACACACACACACACACACACACACTCACTCACACACGCACGCACACACACACACTCACACTCACACACTCACACACTCACACACTCACACACTCACACACACACACACACTCACACTCACACACTCACACACTCACACACTCACACTCACACACACACACTCACACTCACAC
>NC_083770.1:50864074-50871574 GCF_963514075.1 Conger conger | reverse complement strand
GGGAATGATACTCCTCAGCCCCCCTGGGAAAGTCTAGCGCACAAGGTCACCGGGATCCCCCAGGAAGTCTCTGGGGTGAGGGATATCTGGGCAGGTCTGCTTGCCCTGTGGCCACAATGACCTGACCTGGATTTAGCAGCGAGAAAACAGATGGACGATGGATGCAGACACTACAGGGGAGTAGATATCAGGGTGTTGATATTAGTGGGATGTACAGTAGAGTGTGTGAGTGTGTGTGTGTGTGTGCGTGTGTGTGAGTGTGTGTGTGAGTGTGTGAGTGTGTGTGTGTGTGAGAGTGTGAGAGTGTGTGTGTGTGTGTATTTGTGTGTGTGAGTGAGAG
This sequence comes from Conger conger, assembly GCF_963514075.1. Taxonomy (NCBI): domain Eukaryota; kingdom Metazoa; phylum Chordata; class Actinopteri; order Anguilliformes; family Congridae; genus Conger; species Conger conger. Next base: position 50,871,234 of record NC_083770.1, on the reverse strand, counting down.
TGTGAGAGTGTGAGAGTGTGTGTGTGTGTGTGTGTGAGTGTGTGTGTGTGTGTGTGTGTGTACATGTGTGCATGTGTGAGAGTGTGTGTGAGTGTGAGTGTGTGTGAGTGTGTGTGAGAGTGTGTGTATGTGTGTGTGTGAGTGTACACAGCCACTTCCGCAGTAAATGTGAAGTCTGAGGAGATGTGGTAGTTTCAGCATGGTGGTCAGAGAGTCAGGTTTTATCATCAGCGCTAAACACAGGCCCTCCTGGGACAGCAGGTTTATGAGGCCTGAGCCCCCGCCCAAGTTTTACCTCCATTTAACCACCCTCACACACACACACACATACTCTCACACTCTCACACACACACACATACACACACACACACACACTCTCACACTCTCACTCACACACACAAATACACACACACACACACACTCTCACACTCTCACACACACACTCACACACACACACACACACACTCACACACACTCTCACTCTCACACTCTCACACTCTCACTCACACACACAAATACACACACACACACACACACTCTCACACTCTCACACACACACACACACACACACACACACACACACACACACACACACTCATAAACGGCAGGAGAAGTGGCAGGGCCGGGTGTACAGGAGTGCAGGAGCCTGACCTGAGATGGAGCCCAGCAGCACGCTGCTCTTGATGCAGTGGTAGACGTATTCGTAGCTCTGGGGTTTGAGTGGAGAGCCGGTGGACAGGATGGTGTGCAGCGTCTGCAGGCTGTGTGTTTCAGCTGCACACACAAGAACACAAACACACTCATATGAAGCATTATAACACTACATACTGCACTCATATGAAGCATTATAACACTACATACTGTACGCATATGAAGCATTATAACACTACATACTGCACTCATATGAAGCATTATAACACAATATACTGTACTCATATGAAGCATTATAACACTACATACTGTACGCATATGAAGCATTATAACACTACATACTGCACTCATATGAAGCATTATAACACAATATACTGTACTCATATGAAGCATTATAACACTACATACTGTACGCATATGAAGCATTATAACACTACATACTGCACTCATATGAAGCATTATAACACTACATACTGTACGCATATGAAGCATTATAACACTACATACTGCACGCATATGAAGCATTATAACACAACATACAGGAATACAAGAGGGATCATAGCTGTTAGAGCCTATAAACACGCGTAAATAGGAACTGCTGATCATAAGGCAATGTTGGTCACACAAGCTGCTCACACCTCCCCAGCAAGACAACCCCCCCCACCCTACCCCGGGGGGGCAGTGGGGCAGGTGTTCATGGTAAATGTCACCGGAAGGGCAGGAGGGGGGGAGGAGAGCGAATGATCCCCCCCCACCTCCCCTCCCAAACACCTTCCTGCTACACAGCTGCCCCTCTTACCCCCCCACAGGGTCTGGTGGGGCGGGGGGGTCAGGGGGAGTTAGGGGGTGCTACAGATCTGACGGCTTTCAGAGGGGCACAGACAGTACCCAGACTGCAGGGCGAGAGGGGGCCACTTATTCCCCCTCACCGCTGGGCCAGGGCCAGCGCTCATGCATAAGCATGAGCAGCGGGTGTCTGGCCAATCAGGGTTTGATTTGGCAGCGGCCGGAGTCCCAAGGTGGACGCTCCTGAATAAATGTGAAATTAAAGCTCATCTGCATATTTAACCAACAGAAACACACTCCAAACAAGTTTAAACAGAATGCGCTCCAAACCTGTTCAAACAGCGCGAAACGGCCAAACACGCCATCAGCCCAGACCCCGGCCCTACCCTCATGCCAGAGGACCGCAGAATGACGGGGTCTGAGCAACACGTCCGCCTTTCACTGCAAGCCAGAGCTCCAGAACATTCCCTGGGGATCAGTGCGCCGTGCTCAGGTGCTACTCTTGAGTCTGAGCACAGATACTTAAGTCTAAGAAGAGATACTTAAGTCATTCCTTCACACCTGAAGCTGGATTAATCGCATCACAAAGTGACGGAAGGGGCAATTTAATACAAATAATAATGTGAATATTACTGTTGAATGAAATACTGTCATATTGTCCAACTGATACTGAAGTGCAAAGACTGGAATTGAAATCTGAATCTGAAAATTCTTTTAAGAAAAAAGAATGTTCATGGTGTGGAGTGTAAACAGCACATAACAGCACCATCTGACTGCAACCGACTGAAACACACAGCCAGATTTAATCTCCCATCTCAGCCTGCCCAGCGAGGAAAACAGGTCTTTTCTAACAGTGTTAGTCGGAGGATGAAGTGGCAGGTTAACCTCTGACCCCTGTGACATGAGGAGTGGTGATCAGGTCTCTCAGGTCTGTTACTGAGACGGGTTTTCCGGGCGGTAAAAACCTGCTTGGTCATAATAAGCTAAACACCAGAAAGTAATCACCTGCAGAACGCCCACACACGTTTACCTGCACAGTCCGGTCCAGGTGTTCCGGTCCAGGTGTCCCAGCCCCAAACTGAGCGATAAGGCTGACCTCGTACTGCCTAATGAGGCTTTATCGTGTCGGCTAAATGCAGGCGTCCGCTTCATAAACACAGACAGCTGCTTTACAGGCCCAAACGCTCACAAACCTCGCCTTTACCGGCCCAAACGCTCATAAACCTCGCCGTACGTTTCATTAAATGCACATCTGAGCCCAAACTCAAGGTTTTATCAAATGCAAATCTGAACCCAAACTCAGCATTTTATCAAATGCACATCTGAACCCAAACTCAGTGTTTTATCAAATGCAAATCTGAACCCAAACTCAGTGTTTTATCAAATGCACATCTGAGCCCAAACTCAAGGTTTTATCAAATGCAAATCTGAACCCAAACTCAGCATTTTATCAAATGCACATCTGAACCCAAACTCAGTGTTTTATCAAATGCAAATCTGAACCCAAACTCAGTGTTTTATCAAATGCACATCTGAGCCCAAACTCAGTGTTTTATCAAATGCAAATCTGAGCCCAAACTCAGCGTTTTATCAAATGCACATCTGAACCCAAACTCGGTGTTTTATCAAATGCAAATCTGAACCCAAACTCGGTGTTTTATCAAATGCAAATCTGAGCCCAAACTCAGTGTTCTATCAAATGCAAATCTGAGCCCAAACTCAGTGTTTTATCAAATGCAAATCTGAACCCAAACTCAGCATTTTATCAAATGCACATCTGAACCCAAACTCAGCGTTTTATCAAATGCAAATCTGAACCCAAACTCAGTGTTTTATCAAATGCAAATCTGAGCCCAAACTCAGTGTTTTATCAAATGCAAATCTGAGCCCAAACTCAGCGTTTTATCAAATGCACATCTGAACCCAAACTCGGTGTTTTATCAAATGCAAATCTGAGCCCAAACTCAGTGTTTTATCAAATGCAAATCTGAGCCCAAACTCAGTGTTTTATCAAATGCAAATCTGAACCCAAACTCAGCATTTTATCAAATGCACATCTGAACCCAAACTCAGTGTTTTATCAAATGCAAATCTGAACCCAAACTCAGTGTTTTATCAAATGCACATCTGAGCCCAAACTCAAGGTTTTATCAAATGCAAATCTGAGCCCAAACTCAGCGTTTTATCAAATGCACATCTGAACCCAAACTCAGGGTTTTATCAAATGCAAATCTGAACCCAAACTCAGTGTTTTATCAAATGCAAATCTGAACCCAAACTCAGTGTTTTATCAAATGCAAATCTGAACCCAAACTCAGTGTTTTATCAAATGCACATGAGCCCAAACTCAGCGTTTTATCAAATGCAAATCTGAGCCCAAACTCAGCGTTTTATCAAATGCAAATCTGAGCCCAAACTCAGTGTTTTATCAAATGCAAATCTGAGCCCAAACTCAGCGTTTTATCAAATGCAAATCTGAACCCAAACTCAGTGTTTTATCAAATGCAAATCTGAACCCAAACTCAGTGTTTTATCAAATGCAAATCTGAGCCCAAACTCAGTGTTTTATCAAATGCAAATCTGAGCCCAAACTCAGCGTTTTATCAAATGCAAATCTGAACCCAAACTCAGTGTTTTATCAAATGCAAATCTGAGCCCAAACTCAGTGTTTTATCAAATGCAAATCTGAGCCCAAACTCAGTGTTTTATCAAATGCAAATCTGAACCCAAACTCAGCATTTTATCAAATGCACATCTGAACCCAAACTCAGTGTTTTATCAAATGCAAATCTGAACCCAAACTCAGTGTTTTATCAAATGCACATCTGAGCCCAAACTCAAGGTTTTATCAAATGCAAATCTGAGCCCAAACTCAGCGTTTTATCAAATGCACATCTGAACCCAAACTCAGGGTTTTATCAAATGCAAATCTGAACCCAAACTCAGTGTTTTATCAAATGCAAATCTGAACCCAAACTCAGTGTTTTATCAAATGCAAATCTGAACCCAAACTCAGTGTTTTATCAAATGCACATGAGCCCAAACTCAGCGTTTTATCAAATGCAAATCTGAGCCCAAACTCAGCGTTTTATCAAATGCAAATCTGAGCCCAAACTCGGTGTTTTATCAAATGCAAATCTGAGCCCAAACTCAGCGTTTTATCAAATGCAAATCTGAACCCAAACTCAGTGTTTTATCAAATGCAAATCTGAACCCAAACTCAGTGTTTTATCAAATGCAAATCTGAGCCCAAACTCAGTGTTTTATCAAATGCAAATCTGAGCCCAAACTCAGCGTTTTATCAAATGCAAATCTGAACCCAAACTCAGTGTTTTATCAAATGCAAATCTGAACCCAAACTCAGTGTTTTATCAAATGCAAATCTGAGCCCAAACTCAGTGTTTTATCAAATGCACATGTAATGGTGATTACCATACTGTTATCCTAACCCTAACCCATCAGTTATGGTAATGGTGATTACCATACTGTTATCCCTAACCCATCTGAGCCCAAACTCAAGGTTTTATAAAATGCACATCTGAGCCCAAACTCAGTGTTTTATAAAATGCAAATCTGAGCCCAAACTCAAGGTTTTATAAAATGCAAATCTGAACCCAAACTCAGTGTTTTATCAAATGCAACTCTGAACCCAAACTCAGTGTTTTATCAAATGCAGATCTGAACCCAAACTCAAGGTTTTATCAAATGCAAATCTGAACCCAAACTCAGCATTTTATCAAATGCACATCTGAACCCAAACTCAGTGTTTTATCAAATGCAAATCTGAACCCAAACTCAGTGTTTTATCAAATGCAAATCTGAGCCCAAACTCAAGGTTTTATCAAATGCAAATCTGAACCCAAACTCAGCATTTTATCAAATGCACATCTGAACCCAAACTCAGTGTTTTATCAAATGCACATCTGAGCCCAAACTCAGTGTTTTATCAAATGCAAATCTGAGCCCAAACTCAGCGTTTTATCAAATGCACATCTGAACCCAAACTCGGTGTTTTATCAAATGCAAATCTGAACCCAAACTCGGTGTTTTATCAAATGCAAATCTGAGCCCAAACTCAGTGTTTTATCAAATGCAAATCTGAGCCCAAACTCAGCATTTTATCAAATGCACATCTGAACCCAAACTCAGCGTTTTATCAAATGCAAATCTGAACCCAAACTCAGTGTTTTATCAAATGCAAATCTGAGCCCAAACTCAGTGTTTTATCAAATGCAAATCTGAGCCCAAACTCAGCGTTTTATCAAATGCACATCTGAACCCAAACTCGGTGTTTTATCAAATGCAAATCTGAGCCCAAACTCAGTGTTTTATCAAATGCACATCTGAGCCCAAACTCAGTGTTTTATCAAATGCAAATCTGAACCCAAACTCAGCATTTTATCAAATGCACATCTGAACCCAAACTCAGTGTTTTATCAAATGCAAATCTGAACCCAAACTCAGTGTTTTATCAAATGCACATCTGAGCCCAAACTCAAGGTTTTATCAAATGCAAATCTGAGCCGAAACTCAGCGTTTTATCAAATGCACATCTGAACCCAAACTCAGGGTTTTATCAAATGCAAATCTGAACCCAAACTCAGTGTTTTATCAAATGCAAATCTGAACCCAAACTCAGTGTTTTATCAAATGCAAATCTGAACCCAAACTCAGTGTTTTATCAAATGCAAATCTGAGCCCAAACTCAGTGTTTTATCAAATGCAAATCTGAGCCCAAACTCAGCGTTTTATCAAATGCACATCTGAACCCAAACTCGGTGTTTTATCAAATGCAAATCTGAGCCCAAACTCAGTGTTTTATCAAATGCAAATCTGAGCCCAAACTCAGTGTTTTATCAAATGCAAATCTGAACCCAAACTCAGCATTTTATCAAATGCACATCTGAACCCAAACTCAGTGTTTTATCAAATGCAAATCTGAACCCAAACTCAGTGTTTTATCAAATGCACATCTGAGCCCAAACTCAAGGTTTTATCAAATGCAAATCTGAGCCCAAACTCAGCGTTTTATCAAATGCACATCTGAACCCAAACTCAGGGTTTTATCAAATGCAAATCTGAACCCAAACTCAGTGTTTTATCAAATGCAAATCTGAACCCAAACTCAGTGTTTTATCAAATGCAAATCTGAACCCAAACTCAGTGTTTTATCAAATGCACATGAGCCCAAACTCAGCGTTTTATCAAATGCAAATCTGAGCCCAAACTCAGCGTTTTATCAAATGCAAATCTGAGCCCAAACTCAGTGTTTTATCAAATGCAAATCTGAGCCCAAACTCAGCGTTTTATCAAATGCAAATCTGAACCCAAACTCAGTGTTTTATCAAATGCAAATCTGAACCCAAACTCAGTGTTTTATCAAATGCAAATCTGAGCCCAAACTCAGTGTTTTATCAAATGCAAATCTGAGCCCAAACTCAGCGTTTTATCAAATGCAAATCTGAACCCAAACTCAGTGTTTTATCAAATGCAAATCTGAGCCCAAACTCAGCATTTTATCAAATGCACATCTGAACCCAAACTCAGCGTTTTATCAAATGCACATCTGAACCCAAACTCAGTGTTTTATCAAATGCAAATCTGAGCCCAAACTCAGTGTTTTATCAAATGCAAATCTGAGCCCAAACTCAGCGTTTTATCCAATGCAAATCTGAGCCCAAACTCAGTGTTTTATCAAATGCAAATCTGAGCCCAAACTCAGC
>NC_083770.1:50844074-50846574 GCF_963514075.1 Conger conger | reverse complement strand
ATACACATACACAGGAAACAAACAAGTTACACACACACACACATATACACAGATGTGCACACACACACACGCACACACACTGTACACATTGACACATAACCTCAACTAGTACAACTAGTCCTTACTAAAATCCAGGCTGAAATATGTTCCGATATGGCAGTAAAGTGGTTATGAACGCAGCTCACAGTAACTGCATAGCTAGCATTGTTTATGCAGCCATCAGCCCCGTTAGCTCCCCGTGCCAAACAGTGTAATACCACCAGTCCACCACAGGAGGGCAGGCCAGTGCTGTGGACCCTTTCTACTCCAGCACTGCGCTGCTCTCCTGGGTCTCAAACAAAGACTCTATTTATAGAAGCTCAAACTGCACCCCAGTCACACCGGCACCACACACACCCGCACACACCATACCACACACACCCGCACACACCATACCACACACACCCGCACACACCATACCACACACCGCATATACCACACACCCACACACACCCGCACCACACACACCATACCACACACCATACCACACACCGCATATACCACACACCCACACACACCCACACCACACACACCATACCACACACCGCATATACCACACACCCACACACACTCGCACCACACACACCATACCACACACCATACCACACACCGCATATACCACACACCCGCACACACCATACCACTTCGACACAGCCCAGGCGGGGGATCGAACCGGCAACCCTCCGACTGCCAAACGACTGCTCTTACTGCCTGAGCCATGTCGCCCCATATACCACACACACCTGCACCCGCATACACCATACCACACACACCATCCTGCACACTGCAAACGACATCCCACACACACCATCCCGCACACACCTTGCCACACACTGCATATCACATACCACACATACCTAACGTAAGATAACAAAATATACAAGCATTGGACAATTAAAAGGTCCAACAAAGGCTAGGATGAAAAAAGTGCTGTCAGGTTCGACCTGTCACTCAAAGTTTGTATGTGGCATGCAGTATGTGATAAGGTGTGTGTGGGATGGATGCTCAAGGGATTCACACTTATTCACTTTTGTTCACAAAAGTGCTTTATGAAGGAAGTTTTACTGAGTTACCAACCGTGTCAGTACGTCAGTACTTACTAACCGTGTCAGTGCTTACTAACCGTGTCAGTACTTACTGTGTCAGTGCTTACTAACCGTGTCAGTACTTACTGTGTCAGTGCTTACTAACCGTGTCAGTACTTACTGTGTCAGTGCTTACTAACCGTGTTAGTACTTACTGTGTCAGTGCTTACTAACCGTGTCAGTACTTACTGTGTCAGTGCTTACTAACCGTGTTAGTACTTACTGTGTCAGTACTTACTGTGTCAGTGCTTACTAACCGTGTTAGTACTTACTAACCGTGTCAGTACTTACCGTGTCAGTGCTTACTAACTGTGTTAGTACTTACTGTGTCAGTACTTACTGTGTCAGTGCTTACTGTGTCAGTGCTTACTAACCGTGTCAGTACTTACTGTGTCAGTACTTACTGTGTCAGTGCTTACTAACCGTGTCAGTACTTACTGTGTCAGTGCTTACTAACCGTGTCAGTACTTACTGTGTCAGTGCTTACTAACCGTGTCACTCTACCCAACACCAGCCCACCCAGCCCCTTTATTCAGCACTCACGTTCACCCCAAAGTCCACGGAGGTGGAGCTCCAGATGGCGCCGATGCTAGCGGTGGCTAACATCGCCTCAACAGCATGAATCCCATTGGGCAGATACCCTGAGAGGGAGAGGGAGAGGGAGAGAGGGAAGAAGGGAGTGGGAGGGAGAGAGGGAGGGAGGGAGGGAGAGGGGAGAGGGAGAGAGAGAGGTTTGAGATTTGATTACATCAGACAGGTAGTGGGTTACTGGTCAATACATCACAACAACAAAAAAATTAATGAGCATTACATATTAGAAATGATCATCAAAAATGAAAAGTCAACTGGCCATCATCACCTATATGGCAAATAAATGATTTATATAAGAAAATCCAGAAAGAAAAAGTGCATAATTCACAACACACCTGTGTAATTACTGCATAATAAGCAGGTTAATAAAGGAATGTTTTCAGTGTGATGTGTAAATAATGTGTAATAAGCAGGTTAATAAAGGAATGTTTTCAGTGTGATGTGTAAATAATGTGTAATAAGCAGGTTAATAAAGGAATGTTTTCAGTGTGATGTGTAAATAATGTGTAATAAGCAGGTTAATAAAGGAATGTTTTCAGTGTGATGTGTAAATAATGTGTAATAAGCAGGTTAATAAAGGAATGTTTTCAGTGTGATGAGTAAATAATGTGTAATAAGCAGGTTAATAAAGGAATGTTTTCAGTGTGATGTGTAAATAATGTGTAATAAGCAGGTTAATAAAGGAATGTTTTCAGTGTGATGAGTAAATAATGTGTAATAAGCAGGTTAATAAAGGCGGGTGAAAGCATGTCCCATAATCCATTGCTGCACCCTGGAAGCACTGA
>NC_083770.1:50816574-50834074 GCF_963514075.1 Conger conger | reverse complement strand
GGACTTTGAGTTATGGCTGAGATGTAACAGTCACTGTGTTCTGGACAGATACAGGACCGCACTTCTGAAGCTCTTTATTGGCCAGTCAAAAAGCTCTTCTACAGCACAGCTGGGTATGGATGTGTGAGGGATGAATTTCACAGGATGTTTGTTCCTCAGCAGTCAGATGAAGTGGTGTACCAGCTATATGATACAGATGTTTAGCTGAAGAGCTGATTCAGCAGGCACAATAAGAATATTTACATGGCCGGAACAACACAGAATGTGCTGAATGACATATGAGTATCGGAGAGCTCGCTTTGTGTCAGAGAATGCACCAGGCCGCCTGAACGCATCACTTACCTGCCAGTTGAGAGAAAGGGGAAATGATAGAAATGAGTGACAGTGGAAGAACCCGAGTGTGTGACTTTTTGGGCCAGTTGCACAGACACAGAGAAGCGTTCCTCAGGGACGGACCAGAGTGGGACCTTTCTCAGTTTCCCTCTCCAATCCCTCGGTCTGCACCCCACCAGGGAGGGCGTTTCCCTTTCTCTTCCCCGGCACCCGATAGGCCGAGGCGAGGAGACGACCTGAAGGTTCCGCTAGGGGCGGGGCCTTTCGGCGACGGGCCAATCAGAGCGCACTCACCGGCCGCGTAGAGCGCCACTTTGTCCTGCTCTTTGTGCTTCAGGAGGTTCTCTGCGTAGTTGAGGCGGCAGCCCCGAAACCACTCGGGAACGTCAGAAATCCGCTTGGACACGTCCACCACCTGCAGGGGAACAGCGTCGCATCATCTCAGGGGTGTGAGAGAACGGAGAACGGGTGAGAATGAGGGAAAGAGGCACCAGCGCACGAGAGGAAGGACGGGGAAGGGCGGCCATTTTGACACTATGATGCCGTCCCATCTGCACAGCACAGGGGCGGACATCTGCCCTACTGCGTCGTATCGTACACAGAGTTTCACCAATAAATAATGCAGGAGGAGAACTGTGCACTGAAAAACCCCAAAAAATACATCTCAACAAGTATTTCAGTCTTATGTATATTGAGACTTAAAATCTTATTTATTTTACTTTTTTGCTAAACAAGACAACATTATTGCCAATGATGTGAAACAGTTTAGATTAATTTAAAGATTTGCCAAAGGGCTAAGAGCATTTAAGCAAACAGTAACTTAAAGAAAGCTAATATTCTCTACTTGAGAGAAGAAAACTGAAGATCTGAGGTCTTATTACAAGACTAAATGCACTTCTTAATACAGACATTTTGTGCAGTGTGAGGGGGTTGGGTGGGCCTGGTGAGACGGTTGTGAAGGGGTTATACAGAGGTTGCGAGTGGGTTGTGTGGGGGTTGTGTGCTGAGCATATGAGAGGAACTGACCTCCTCATAAATCTTGGAGCTGACCACTCCACAGTACCGCCAGACCTCGGCCCAGAACTCAGCGTAGCTCTCCACAGACCACTGGTACAGGTCGTTGTAGTTCGCTGCAGAGAGAAACACAACCACGCAGAGGCCCACAGTGAGAAACTGACCATTAACATACAAATCACACCACGGTACACTGGAGAAAAGCCACAGGAACCGCCTAACCAGAAATTGTAATAGATTATAGTTGCTAGAAACTCACATTAAAGTAAAAATTATAAACAAAAATGGGAACTTTTTTTAAAAATACATTTCAATTACATATGATCAAAAAAGAGATTTTCAAAGTAAAAAAAGCCTAGTTGCTACTACACAAATTGTACAGATTTCTCAACTCAAAATTATTCTATGTTACTCAACTTTTGCCAATATTTTTCACAGAAACTAAATGTGCCGTACCATACTGCTGTCCTGGGGGTGCTCCTAAATTCACTCGACTGTCTTCATCTTACAGTCTAAAGTTCTCTTTCCCAGAGCGCTGAACACACACGTATCCTTCCATCTTCTGCTGGTTGAGCGCATTGATCCGCGCACCTTCTGAAGGTAGAGCTACTACCTTCTTCACTGCGCTCCACCAGCAGAAGATGGATGCATGTGTGTTCAGTGGTTATAGCTCCAGCCGTGGAACTTCTCAAAAAACATCTCTCGCCTTAATTTCTTCCCGTACATGTATTTCAAATACACATGATACGTGTAAACAAGACAGCTTTGGAGTTGCTGTAAAGTGTATTTCTTCACTGAAGGAGGTAGGCTACTGACTCCTACAGACTTCAAGTCTTTATGCTAAGCTAAGCTAACAGGTTATGCTAACATGGAAACTGAGCTAGTGAATGCACAAAAATGAAAATGAAATCGATCATCTCGTCTTGTCTGGTCAGAAAAAAGGTATATTTCCCAAAATGTTGGTGTTTTCCTTTAAAAGCGCTACACAAACAAAAATTGATTGATATAATATCTCTATAACAGCTAAATAGTACTAATGTTTTGGTTATATCACCCTGCAAACAGCAGTGCAAACTGAAAATTGAGATGGTAAATGGTTGGCATTTCTATAGCTCCTTTATCCAAAGCACTTCGACACACCCAGGGGTAGCAAATTCGGGATCAAACTGGCAGCCCTCCGACTGCCAGATGAGCCAAAGTCCACTGTACCTCCTGAGTGTCGCCCCATGATCTTTCTCTACATTTTTTTAACATGCTCTTTGGCCTAAAATAGCATTGTGTGAGTCCTCCAGCAGGACACTTTGAAAGATGCAACTGGCCGTTACCACTCAGTAACCACTAGTGAGAGACAATATCTCTCATCTTACACAGCTGCAGTCGGTATACAGCGAGTGGGCGAGTCTGCAGTATGTGTACGTATTTATCTGGGACACAGTGAAGTGCCAAACTCAATTCAATTCAATTCAATTAATTCAAATGGATTTGCATAGCACTTTTTACAGAAGACTGCCATAAAGACGCTTTACAGAGTGACAAACTCTCTGCGCCGTACAGGGATGGCGCTTGGACCAGGCCCATTGAAAGCCGCTTGCTTCTAAACTCAGTTTTATTTGTATAGCGCTTTTACACTGGCGTCTGGGAGGAAACAGAAATGGCCATTAGGTAAAACCCAGGGCTGGACCCCCAAAAAGCGAACAAGTAATACAAAAAACAGAGAGCATCTCATAACGCTGAGCCGTGTACACCCAGCCCAAACCCAGTGTTACGAACGGTAATGTTCTCTGCATCCCACGGTTAACGTTAACGTCACTTGCTAAGACCCAAATCACAGAGATAGAGCTATCCAGCTCAGCTAGCGCGCTGTTTGGGAGCGTTTAGACGACACGGGCAGGAAAGTCATCTCTTTCGCGTTCTCGGTGTCTGGCTCCCTGGCTGTAATGGGCGCACATTCACCAACGGAGTACACATTCAATCTGCATAAAGGCATCATTCTTCTGACTAAACGGGCATGACTGCTTAGCTCTACACGCAGCACACGTAGCCAGACGCGTAACGTCAGCGACCAGCCAATGCTCGTATCCCCATTCACCGATATGCTGAGCGGTTCGGCGACAAAAGCAAATGTGCGTGCGCTTCTCACTCCAGCCGTAGATATTTACAGTACAATTACAACAACTAGTTGCGCAGCTAGAAAGCGACGCAGGTACTCATCGATAAATTCTAAATGACACGCTGTTGGGCTAGCTAGCTGACACCCAGCTAATACTGGTTTATCTAGCGCAGTGGGACACCTACATGTGGCCACGACAGTGCCACCCGTCGGGACTGGCTACTCACCCAAATTAAGTCCGAAGTCTCGGTTGACCTGCGTCCTGAATCTGTCCATCTGCGTATTCTTCTTGGAGTCCGGGTACCACAGCACCTTCGACTCCATGATTTCCTCACGCATGGTTTCGGTGTCTTTAGACATTGCGGATCCTTCGTACAGAACACGGATGTTCTCGTATTTACCTGCTTGAGTCCACAGAAGCTGACAAGTACATCCACTTCACGGACAGGCTGCGACTTCCTACAGCCGCGAATAAACTGCCCTGTGCCCGCCCAGCGCTGCCGGGCCCCGCCCCCGGGCCTGCGCCGCCCCGCGCAACACGTATCCCTCCTCTCAACAATATAGAGCGGCTGCTCCTCGCGCTGTCAGATCACGGGTCTGTTTTACGTTAAAACATCATGCAATCAAGCAAGATTAAATGTTCATGGATGGTAATGTGGCATACCTATGTATTATAAAGAGTTGACTGCTAAAACATGTAATGTCTCTGCTGTAAAATCCAGCTATGCCAGCTCGACCAGCTTGAAAATCAGTCTAGCTGGGTATGAGCTGGTCCGCCAGCGAGTGCTGGGAGCTTGTCTGAGCGGGTGGCTCAAAGCAGAGCTTGCGCTGGTCAAACTATGTCAAGTCGGGAGCTGGTCTGAACTGGCCAACCAGCTAAACCATGTGGAGCTGGGAGCTGGTCTGAACTGGCCAACCAGCTAAACCATGTGGAGCTGCGCCTGGATTCTCTTTTAATCCGTTTAAACAGGCACTTCAGGAATATTACAGTGTCCGAAGGGCCTGAAAATGTACCATCTTGAATTGAATTGACCATCTTTATGTTACAAAGAGAGCCTTTTTAACACATTGTGTGTTGTTCTCAGCTAGATATAGAGGCGTGTTTAAAAATGGCAGGTAATGTAGCTCACAGTTATCCAGCGCTGAATCTGTAAAGTGAAAAATATACCAGTGGTTCAACCTCTAAGAGGTCTTGCATCTCTTATCTGTTTTATGTCTTTTTTTGTGTAAAAGAGGTTCAGTTATACACTACCAATGCTACAGCACATATTATTATAAATCTCTCTGCAGCTGGGATTGAGGTGGGAGTTACTGTTGGGTTAATAGCAGACAGACAGACGGGGAACCCGTCCAACAGTCTAATGCAACATGCCCTTGGCCTTGTGCAGATTTGGGTAATATCAATTATCGTTTTTTCTTTTCTTTTTTCTTCCTTGATGCCCTGCCAACACTGGCCTGAATAAGCCTTTTCAATGAGTGCCTCTGTGTTCCTGCAATTCTATCACTGACTTTATAAGGTATGATGGTTAGGTTTCCTATAAGGTTCTCTACCTCATCTACGCTGTAATATTTAATCAAAGATGAACATTGCATTACATTACATTACACTCTGCTGCTCTCAGATGGAGTCGTAGAGTCACAGTATCTGAGTGCAATTAAGTCTTATTCCTCGTACTTTAGTGTCAGGAGCAGAAACCTTTCTGGGGGAGCAGGTATACAACCAAATTAGTACCAGTTATTCCTGTTGGGTTGTTATTTTTGAGTAATCACGTACAACTAATAGGACAATATAATCTATTTTCATGATAGGATTCCGTCTGCAGCATCCTAATATAAAACAGTGACCGCACATTTTCACGTTTAGAAAGTCAGTCAGTTACATGGACACTTTAAAAAAAAAAAAAAAAAAAATCAAAATAAATTCATTTAAATTTTGTCTCGCATTTGTCTCGTTGCAACAGTTGCAAACACGGTTAGGCTCAGGGTTTGTCATTATTAAACATAATTATTAAATTATTCATTTTCGACTGATAAGTGGAAAACCCGCCGTCGTCCCAGGCAGTAGCAGCAACTCAGGGAAAATGCAATAGACGTACAGAATTGCTGCATAAACCAATCAGCACCCTACGTGCTCAGCTCCGCTGAGTAAAACACCACACCGCCTCGTGCAGCCGATGCTTGCGGAATGATATCGTGTGGCGGCACGCCACCTCCAAGCCTCCGGTTTGATTGGTTGAAAACAGACTGGTTCCACATCAGCCGAGAACACAATGTATGAAAAAATGTAACGCTGAACAGACTGAAGGCAATGCTGGCCAATGATAGCACGGGAATTTGCTACTCCCCTGACATTCAGGAAGTTGTCCAATAGGAAGGACAACACGAAACAGCCTTTTTGGAGGTGTGCCCAATCAAAATCCGGCAGAGGCGTTTCTCTTCAGACTGTTTGACACTTGATAACGCCACTCAGTAAATAATACGAATCGCTTGTAATATGAACATTACGTAATCTTTAAATAGTCAGATTTCCCCAGTTTAATTACTTCTGTAAATACCTGCATCTACAATAACAGATGTTCGCTTGAGATATTGACTCCAAATGAAAGAGTTCTCCGTGTGAAAGCATGGCGTGCTCGTTCAGAATAGGCATTTATTTATTTATGTATTTGTTCATTTTTTATTGTGCAATCACTTGGAGATCCAGGAGCGAGGGGGAAGTGTTAGGCAGCCGATGTTGCAATGAGGGAGGCGACGCGTCGGTGAGCAGATATCAATTTTTTTTTTTTATCTCAACCAATATTCTGACTCACTGAAAACGAGTGTTGCATATACACGTCTTTTAAGTAGCACCACTGTATGGTACCTGCTGTCCGAACTGAGGCGGGCAAGATGAGCTTGTTCTATCAAGGCCCATGGTCCTGGAACGAGTTGCAGGCTAAACTAAAACTTGAGTATCTCATCTTGTGACCAGGTTTTAAAAGACGGATAATGGATGCGTTGTTTGTGACCTGTTTTAAATCCCCAATTACAACACTGTTTTAGTTTATACATCCTATCATGTTGGTTGTGTACTATGGTGGTCATTTTTGTTGTTTTCTTATGCTGTTTTATACTGCTTTACCCGGGTCTTGGTTAGCTCTCACTTGTAAAAGACGTTTAAATCTCAGTGTGACTTCCTGCATTTTTCCTGCTGCATTTTCACAATACATTTGGAAACTGGTTCATTTGCATTTCTCAGTGTTGCAACTCACCACATATGCAGCTGTTGTCAGAGAAGCACCTGAAGGGTTTGTTCACGTAGCTACTGTATTGCCAGACTGTCAAACTCTTGATTATGGATATTTTTATAGATGAATGCAATTGTTTTTAGATGTTTCTGTGTATTTGGCTTGCTTTATGTGTATATATATCTCATTTATGAACTTTATGGACTTATTTTTATTGCTTTTATCTTTCATGTCCTTGCCTCTATTGTATCTGTATTGGTGTTTACACAGGGCTCATCTGAAAATTAGACTTGTCTCAATGTGATCCCGCTGTATAAATAAAGTAAAATAAATACTGTGCATCATCAGGTTATAACCTGTGCAGGGCGGTTCTCTAGAACCACACGCTCACAGTAACACAGTGAACACAGCCAGTCAGAGTGATGATAAAGATGTAGGTTTATTTAAACTCTGGACCTATATTTAAAATCACGTCTTCAGAAGACTTTTCACCACAAAACTTATAGCACGAGCAGTCAGCACACCGTCCCCAGAATCACAAAGTACAGAAAAATATGTATCAAAAAAGGAAACCCATGTAATAAGCATGAACAGAAAGGAGCAGAAGAACGTCATATTTAACGGTTTCACAGGAGGCCCATACGCTCATGATTTGGCAACGACACAGTTCGGAATGTTCTGGAGAGAAGAGCAGAGTGAATGCACCGTGGTTACGCCGTAAAACCACACCCAGCGCCTTCATTCACACGCAACCAAATGCAGTGTGTCTGCAGTCTGACAAATGATTATGAATTTAAGATAAAACATTTAATTGAAACTTAGTTTCTTGGTTGATAAATAAAATGTGTACAACAGAAACGAAATGCTGTTGGCATTAGGTAACCACACTGGCGTATGAATGGACAGACCCTACAGCAGTGCTCAGACAGTATCACAGCCTCCAGTGCCTGCTCTTCCACTCAGCTCCGGTCTGGTGATGATGTCATTAAGGAGCAGGTCTGCGCTGCTTCAGCGTGGAGACAGACCACCACTCTGTCGGCTCAGAGACAGTCTCAATAAATCAGTGCTAAATAATATTACACTTCAAATTAAAGATCTACAATGCAAAAGAAAAAAATGCCCAAAAGATATTATCACATTCTCTTTCAATGAACCATTTCACCATCTGCTCAAATAGTAATGCGTTTAAAATGTGAAACAGTAAAGAGTTCTTTTAAAATAGGGGATTCCACACATATTTACAGTGAATAATAAAATAAGGACTGGAGAGTTTTACAGTTTTACGCAGTGAGGGGGGAGTTGCTGCTTGTGACAGTACGCGGGGGGAAACCCCGTTTCCATCGGCAACCAAACTGAACCACCTGGGGAGGGCAGGAAGGGGCGGAGCTGCAGTATGGAGCATCCAGGAAGAGCAGACGGGGGTACAGGGTAGAGGGGTACAGGTAGAGGGGTACGGGGTAGAGGGGTACGGGGTAGAGGGGTAAAGCAGAGGGGTACGGTAGAGGGGTACAGGTAGAGGGGTACGGAGCAGAGGGGTACGGGGGTAGAGGGGTACGGGGTAGAGGGGTACGGGGTAGAGGGGTACGGGGGTAGAGGGGTACGGGGTAGAGGGGTAAAGCAGAGGGGTAAAGCAGAGGGGTACAGTAGAGGGGTACGGTAGAGGGGTACAGTAGAGGGGTACGGTAGAGGGGTACGGTAGAGGGGTACGGGTAGAGGGGTACGGGTAGAGGGGTACGGGTAGAGGGGTAAAGCAGAGGGGTACAGTAGAGTCCCTCTCCCCAGAAGCACTCAGCTACCACACGCATCATTACAGTACAGAAATAATTCCAGTGGAGTTTTCATTTCCAGTGGACCCAGCTAACGCTGAGCAGTCGGACAGTAACACAGAGCACACGTGAGTGTGCTAACACTCAACCCCCAGCCCTGCAGCGCCAGAACAACAGCACATCTTCTGCAGTGCAGCTTACATTAGCATTACCGCTTTTAACCAAAGCAACTTACAGTTGATTAGACTAAGCAGGGGAAAATCCCCCTGGAGCAATGCAGGGTTAAGGGCCTTGCTCAAGGACCCAACAACTGTGCAGATCTTAATGTGGCTACACCGGGGCTTGAACCACCAACCTTCTGGGTCCCAGTCATGTACCTTAGCCACTAGGTTACAGGCTGCCCCAGATATTAATAAGAACCTGGTCATGATTAGAGATATTACCGTAATCTCCTTACAGTTTAATAAATATGGCTGATAAAAACCTAATTCTACTATCACATGTATCTAACAATTAAATTATGTATCATAATACTACATCTACGGCATATTCTTTAAGTTTTAAAAGTACAGTTAAATTCATCACAGGAGTTTGAAGGGCGTCAGAAGGGGATTCTGTAACACGTTTTAATGGACTCCATGCTTTCCTTCAATATGATAACAGCAAAGGAAAATCAGGAAACTTTAAATCACACTCAGGCATGCACATGATCCAAAATAAACCAGCTTTTAAGACAAAATAAGAAGTCCTGCAGAATACTGATGAAAGATCCCCTCCCCCAATCAGAGCAGTTTACTCATATTACCCCCTCCAATCAGAGGCCTTTACTCAACACCCCCTCCAATCACAGAGGTCTTTACTCAACACCCCCTCCAATCACAGAGGTCTTTACTCAACACCCCCTCCAATCACAGAAGGCGTTACTGATATCATTCAGTCCTTCAGTGTCATTCTAGTTTGAGAGTGATTTAAACAATATTACAGTGCCAACAAACTGAAGCAGAATATAGCGATTAACTCCGTAAACAACCGTAAACTTTGGTTTAAACTGTGATAAAATGCTGAATGAACGATTCTCTCAAACAGCCCTGTGGCTGACGGCTGAGACACTGCGGAACAAGAGCAGCAGAAGAATTTATCTCCTGTTGAGTAAAAACGTATCAGTGTTTTTCACCAGCACATCTCTTAAGGGCAAATGACTCATGTGATGTGATAATGAAGAGAGCTGTCCATCCAGCACACAAACGGCAAACCCAATCTTCCCCCGAGATGTCTGTGAGTCAGGACATCTGCCTGAACACTTCCTTAATGCACGCGTTTCACTAGAAATAACTACATCACTCAAAAAAAGAGCTCCATAACACAGCTGTAACCCGTCATGGCCACCAGGGGGCAGAGCTGCCAGATGAGACCCCACAGAGCCAGGCTTGCAGGGGCTACAGCACAGAGAGCTCCACTTCACATGGACTAACTCACTGATCAGGAGCTCCTCCCTGAGAGTAACATGCCTCCAACACTGAACCTACAACTGCCCACTTACCCAAATGTACACACACACACACACATACACACATACACACACACACACACACACACACACACACACACACACACACACACACACACACACATACATACACACTCATACGTACACACACACACGTACACATACATACATACACACACACACACACACACACACACACACACACACACACACACACATACACACACACACACATACACATACACACACACACACACACACACACACACACACACACACACACACACACACACACACACACATACATACACACTCATACGTACACACACACACGTACACATACATACATACACACACACACACACACACACACACACACACACACACACACACACACACACACACACATACATACACACTCATACGTACACACGTACACATACATACATACACACACACACACACACACACACACACACACACATACACACATACACACATACACACACACACATACACACACACACACACACACACACACACACATACACACATACACACATACACACACACACACACACACACACATACAAACATACACACTCACACACACGTTACGTTAGTCGGCACTACCAGCAGTTCCTGCTGCCAGATTACAGCACACGAGCCCTAGGGCTGAATCTCCATCTCTCTCATTTTACAGGGACAATAAAATGAATTAAGGAGAGAAATGCAAGGAGAGGGGTGCTATAATCAATCAAAATATGACACAGACTATTCCCTCGCACTAAACACAGACTATCCCCTCTCACCCTAAACAAAGACTATTCCCTCTCACTAAACACAGACTATTCCCTCTCACTAAGCAGACTATTCCCTCACAGTAAACGGACCATTCCCATTTCCCACACAGGAAAGCAGCCCCATTGTGCCAGCCGGTGGAGGCTGTATTTAAACCATGATACTCAGACAGAAATAGCTGCAGTAACTGGGCCAGAGACGCAGCCACCTTCAGCACTAGCCTCACAGCGGAACCCAGGTCTGACCAGCCGAACCACAGGGTCCACACAGACACGCTCGGGAATGATAACAGATAGATATGACGGCTGTGCGCATTCTTAAATCATAACTCAGAACTGATCTTAAATCAGAACTGACAGGGAGACTGTTCCAGTGTTTCTGCGAAAGAAGAGTAAGCCGTGACATGCAGTTCTACAGGAGTGCTAGCTGCTGATTGGACAGGGGCTGGACTGATGACGCTACACAGAAAGTGCTGGAATGATTCATTCTGAGCTGAGACCCGGGGGGGTCCAGCTCCTCCCTGTAGTGTGTGAAGACAGTCTGGCCAATCAGCAGCACTAATCACCCGGGAGAAAATAAAACCAGGGCTGGATTTGGATTGGAGGGGTCGAGTTGATGATTCCAGGAGGCTCTCTCCTGACACACCCTGTAGCCCCACCCCCCCCCCCCCCCCACACACACACATCGCCATGCCGACCGCATGGTACACCCCCCGGCCCAGGAACATGCATGTGCTGTGCTTGGCTACTCTACGATAATACTGTGGATCCCTAATGAAATTAAATGTCCTTCAGGGTCCTAAACTGTGTTTGGAGAGCTTAAGAACAATCCTATCCCACCCCACCCCACCCCAACCCAACCCAACCCAACCCAACCCCACCCAACCCCACCCACCCAACCCCACCACACCACACCACACCACACCCAACCCAACCCAACCCAACCCAACCCAACCCACCCACATACAGTACACCCCCATTTGCCACATCTACTCATAACCCCGCGGTTGCCAGGCTGTGCCCCCCCCACCCCGCGGTTGCCAGGCTGTGCCCCCCCACCCCGCGGTTGCCAGGCTGTGCCCCCCCACCCCGCGGTTGCCAGGCTGTGCCCCCCCACCCCGCGGTTGCCAGGCTAGGGGTCGGCGGTGCGCTCCAGGCTGTCGATGACGCGGCTGAGGCGGATGTTGAGCAGCCGGATCTGGCCGTCCAGGTGCTCGATCTTCTCCTCCAGAGAGGCGGCGCCGGCCCGGCGCCAGTAGGCCCCCACGGGCCCGGTCATGAAGTACAGCGCCATGATGAAGCAGAGGGGCAGCACCGCCCGCTCCGGGTCCCCCTCGAACCGCTGCAGCACGTACAGGCAGGACAGCGCCAGGAGCAGCACCCGCACCAGCCAGAAGAAGCGCCCGAACACCGCGTGCAGCACGAAGAACACCCCGCCCAGCAGCATGGACAGGAACCAGTACGCCAGCAGCACCGCCCCCACCAGCAGCAGCGCACGGGCCGGGGAGCTCGACACCGAGGCCGGGCTGAAGTAGTGACTCAGACTGGAGGCTGGGGAACAGGCCAGGGGTTAATACTGTACACACTTTACACACTTTACAACACACAGTATTTAACCAGCCAGGGGTTAATACTGTACACACTTTACAACACACAGTATTTAACCAGCCAGGGGTTAATACTGTACACACTTTACACACTTTACAACACACAGTATTTAACCAGCCAGGGGTTAATACTGTGTCTGCTTTACAACACATCATTTAATACATCAGTCACATTCGATGTTCAAGGAACCCACTCAGATTTCCTTCTTTAGAATATTTTGTTTTTGATAAAATTTGAAATGAGGTCAAATGTTAAGTTTCCCTCTAGATTAGAAAGCTGTATTAGACATGAAAATAAAATGAATGTAAATCTTAAGTAATAAACCATGTACCAACATTCTGCACAAATACACTGATTATACACAACATGGGGGTGAAGGGAACAAGGTTTCTGGGAGATGAAGTTTCTGGAATTTTGCTATTCTGATTCTGCATGCTGAGGGTGTTTTCCTTGGAGGCTTTTTTCAACTTAAACAAACTGTATAATAAAAATAAGAATTTATGCTAAATAAAAGTTAGCCACACTCATTTTCTGTCAAATACGTAACTACTTAATTAGTGTTAATGTTTCTCTTTTGTCCACTTTTCCAGAATAACAGGATAACCTTGACCCAGATTCAGGAACCAGACTTCCTGTTCCAGGGTTAATTCTGCCCAGGAGCTCAGTGGCTCTGTTCTGTGAGGAGCTCAGTGGCTCTGTTCTGTGAGGAGCTCAGTGGCTCTGTCCTGTGAGGAGCTCAGTGGCTCTGTCCTGTGAGGAGCTCAGTGGCTCTGTCCTGTGAGGAGCTCAGTGGCTCTGTCCTGTGAGGAGCTCAGTGGCTCTGTCCTGTGAGGAGCTCAGTGGCTCTGTCCTGTGAGGAGCTCAGTGGCTCTGTCCTGTGAGGAGCTCAGTGGCTCTGTTCTGTGAGGACCTCAGTGGCTCTGTCCTGTGAGGACCTCAGTGGCTCTGTCCTGTGAGGAGCTCAGTGGCTCTGTCCTGTGAGGAGCTCAGTGGCTCTGTCCTGTGAGGAGCTCAGTGGCTCTGTTCTGTAAGGAGCTCAGTGGCTCTGTCCTGTGAGGAGCTCAGTGGCTCAGTGGGCCTGGCCTAGCAGCACATGTATGCACTGTAGGTCAGGTTGGGTTTAGCTAGTGTCACGCTGCCTGCCGCTGCCTACGTTCACAATACAGGACATGGATGTAATGTAATGTAATGTAATGGATGTCCAAGACCCCGGACACTGGCCCGCTTCGTTCTCCCTCTAGACCACAGCCCGATGAAAAGTCTACAGAGGGGGAATCTAATCTTTATGAAGCACGATGATCACGTCAAAATAGCAGACAACAGCTTGGCAAATTACAGACAAACTTTCTCAGTGTTTTGGGAAAAAGAACGAGCTGAAAGCTTTTTAATACCTTAAAATGACAGTCGCTCACCTAATGAAAGGAATTGTGAAAAATAAAATTGTTAAAAGGACTTACAGTCAATCCCCAAAACATCCAGCAGGTCTGTCCAAATCTTCCACACGGTGTCGAGGAACGAGTCCACGCCATGCACAAAACGCTCGGTGGTCTTGGAGAAGAACTGGAAACAGAGTGGGCATCAGGCTGTCGTCACGGCTGGTGACGGGGGCAAGTCATTCCCCACACAATACAGCCGAATGGACTGTCACGGTATAGGGAAGCCTGGGAACACGTTAGTGGTAGGATGCGTTTTCCTCCAAAACGTCCAAGGTCATGTCACCGCTTAACGCCAATTTACAAACAGCGATTTGCCTAAAAGCCATCGTTTCATATACAGATTGACCTGTACAAGACAGGTGTACTACCGATATTTATTCGTCCACTCTTGAATAGGAAACAGGAACACAGAACGGTGCGCAAAATCTACTCCTGCACGTACGGTTACTGCCATCCAGTATATTCCCAAATGAAAAGCACTCACAGCAGTTTCGTGCATGAAATAACGTTAGTTTAATACGCTTTTAGGCATTTAATGGTGTAGCAAGCTAGCCAATATGCTACATGGCTAGCGAGATAAGGAACGGTCAACATATATCTAGGAGGTTGCAAAAAGCAGAGGGAAGTGGAGATAAAATAAAGCAGATGCTGGGAGCTAGTTTATGACAACAATATTCATCATCTATAAGTGACATTTTACGTGCCTGTCATACATTTCAATAGCTATATGGGAAATTAATTTTCAAAATGGCAACCCTGGTCTAGCTCGAGAGGGATCTCGGGATCCCCCCGTCTCCTTTCCCGTCGCTTCGACGTCGTGTTACCTGAAGACTGAGCCATACTGACCTTATATAATCCTCTGATATTGTCCTCTCCAAAGATATTGCTCAACATTTGGTAGAAACCGTTCGCAGCCCTTCTGAAACTATTCTGGTTACTAGAATCTTTCCGGCTCCTTGCAGAATCGGCACAAAGCAAATGCACAGAAAGCACTAAGAGCACAACAAGCAATTTAACGCCCTTCATGATTTATAGTGTCAACAGTATGCCCGTACTCTAAAATCCAATTCTAATTTTACCAATGCAGGTATGAAAATAACCCGCTCGTTACAAAATATCTACAGTGACCCCGGAAGAACCTGCTGAATGGTACCGCGTTTTGCTCGCTTCCGTCTTGGTGAACAGATGCCACCTGGCGGCGAGAGTGCAAAATTTCAGTGTGTGCGACGCCATCCCTGCATGGGGTCCAGACCGGGGGACCAATCTTATCACAGAACATAAAACACAAGCACATGAAATGGCTGCAGTGCTGTTTCAGTGTATATGACTGCGGGCGAGAAAAGAAAACTATATTGTCATATGTTTTAAAAAGTAGTCCAACCTTTGTGCCAGTGATAGTCCTACCCCCACCCCACCCTGTCTGGATGTTAAGCTTACATGGTTGTAAAAACAACCTCTGCATAATTTCACATGTAAAAAAAGTAATATGACAGGTACATTTGAAACAATCCCGTTGTTGCTTTTCTCAGTGACAATAGCTGCCAATGCTGCCCCCAGGTGGTGCAACCAATGTCCAACAGAATATACACTCACTGAGCAATTTGGGCATTACCATGCTGGAAGTGGCCATTAGAAGATGGGCACATTGTGGCCATGAAGGGATGCACAAGGTCACCAACAAAACTCACATAGGCTGTGGCCTTCAAGCGATGATTGATTGGTATTACCAGGCCTAAAGTGTGCTAAGAAAAACATTCCCCAGATTATTACACCACCGCCACCAGCTTGGACTGCTGACAAAAGGCAGGTTGGGTCCATGGGTTCATGCTGTTGGCACCACATATTGACCCTACCATCAGGTAGACAAGGCTATGTTTTTCCAGCCTTCAACTGTCCAGTTTTGGTGAGCCTCAGTTTTCTGTTCTCGGCTGAGAGGAGTGGAACCCGACGTGGTCTTCTGCTGTTGGAGCCCCTCCACCTCAAGGTTCAACATGTTGTGCATCCTGAGATGCTTTTCTGCTCAGCACAATTGTGCAGAGTGATTATCTGAGTTACTGTAGCCTTTCTGTCAGCTCGAACCAGTCTGGCCTTTCTCCGTTGACCTCTCTCATCTACAAGGTGTTTCTGTTCACAGAACCACTGCTCACTGGATGTCTTTAGTTTTTTTGCACCATTCTGAGTAAACTTGAGACTGTTGTGTGTGCAGTTACAGAAATACTGTAACCAACAATCATGCCACAGTCGAATTTTGTACCCATTCTGATGGTTCATGTGAACATTAACTGAAGCTCCTGACCCATATCTGCATGATTTTTTGCATTGCACTGCTGTCACATGATTAGCTGATTAAATAATAGCAAGAATAATGAAGTATACATGTGTTCCTAATAAAGTGCTCAGTGAGTGTAACAAGCCCCCATCTCTTCAGACTGACTGCATCTTGGTTCCCCTCCATCCCCAACAACTGCACCGTTATGTTTTAGCAATGCTGCATCTCCACTCACTTTACATTACATGTATTAAGCAGACTCACTGGTTCTGGGATGTTGTTACCCAGATTTGACACTAGCACACTTGTTAAGTATATGAATGTGCTATTGATTCTAATTTGTGTGTAAACATGTGAAGCACAATTAGTACCCTATCAGCGGATATTTACACATTATTACACATTATTGAGAAATATGCAAGCAAACAGCGCATTATCTGGTAGCAACACTTTCTGAAATCAGCAGTATATAAATTATCCCAGCATTGTATCGCTCAAGCCTGCCATTAGCGTCTGAGGGAACCTTTTTCATTCCTGAATTAATTTGTAGGTATAAAGTAACGCAATAAATTGTTGTTTTACACCGGAAGGTTTTAGTAGCTGTACCTGAAGCCCTAACGTAAAATTACGTCATTACGTAAGGGAATCGGAAGCTTGCGCTTGTCCACAGCTACACTTCTGTTGGTTAGCCAGTTAGCTGTTAGCTAGCTGTCTTAGTTTGGATTTTGCTTTAAGAACCGATCCGTTCTCCAGAGGAATCCCGATCTGTGATCAAAATGGGGAAGCGACAACACCAGAAAGATAAAATGTAAGTTTAATCTTTCAATGTTTATAAAAGGGGTTGAGCTAGTTACTAACTAGCTGTCTAGTAGCATGCTGCTGGTCCTAGCCATTCGGTTATAAGTTATTCTAAATTGGCAGCTGTATTTGACAGCTTTATGCTGTATTAAATAAAATATACATTTCAATGTAGCTCGGTACAATTACAGTACAATAATAACTGTGGCTTGCTGGCTAATTGTATTTTTGTTAACTTAGATAGCAATACTAGCAAGCTTGTTGAAGGCAGCTAGCAGGGCTAGTCAATCCACGCGTCTTGCTTATATTTATTATGTTTTTGGTTGTGCCTGTAGGTACATCACGTGTACTGAGTACACGCATTTCTACGGTGGGAAAAAAACAGGTAATCGTAGTTTTCACTATGCTTTCACTTTTATTCACATTGCAACATGCAGCTTAACACAAAGATGCATTTGAATATTATCATTGTGTTTTGGTTCATTAACTCTGGGATTCGTAATATTTTCAGGTTGCTTTTAGTCCATATTTATGTAATAACACTTCAGAATCAGTCTCATGTTGTTGCATGCTCAACAATTGGAGCAGTTAAAATTCATAAAATGATGCAAACCATGAAATGGTGTGACATT
>NC_083770.1:50801574-50806574 GCF_963514075.1 Conger conger | reverse complement strand
ACAGGGTTATGAGTGAGAGACAGACTGACAGGGTTATGAGTGAGAGACAGACTGACAGGGTTATGAGTGAGAGACAGACTGACAGGGTTATGAGTGAGAGACAGACTGACAGGGTTATGAGTGAGAGAGACAGACTGACAGGGTTATGAGTGAGAGACAGACTGACAGGGTTATGAGTGAGAGACAGACTGACAGGGTTATGAGTGAGAGAGACAGGCTGACAGGGTTATGAGTGAGAGACAGACAGACAGGGTTATGAGTGAGAGAGACAGACTGACAGGGTTATGAGTGAGAGACAGACTGACAGGGTTATGAGTGAGAGACAGACTGACAGGGTTATGAGTGAGAGACAGACTGACAGGGTTATGAGTGAGAGACAGACTGACAGGGTTATGAGTGAGAGAGACAGGCTGACAGGGTTATGAGTGAGAGACAGACAGACAGGGTTATGAGTGAGAGAGACAGACTGACAGGGTTATGAGTGAGAGACAGACTGACAGGGTTATGAGTGAGAGAGACAGGCTGACAGGGTTATGAGTGAGAGACAGACAGACAGGGTTATGAGTGAGAGAGACAGACTGACAGGGTTATGAGTGAGAGACAGACTGACAGGGTTATGAGTGAGAGACAGACAGACAGGGTTATGAGTGAGAGACAGACTGACAGGGTTATGAGTGAGAGAGACAGACTGACAGGGTTATGAGTGAGAGACAGACTGACAGGGTTATGAGTGAGAGACAGACTGACAGGGTTATGAGTGAGAGAGACAGGCTGACAGGGTTATGAGTGAGAGACAGACAGGGTTATGAGTGAGAGAGACAGACTGACAGGGTTATGAGTGAGAGACTGACAGGGTTATGAGTGAGAGACAGACTGACAGGGTTATGAGTGAGAGACAGAATGACAGGGTTATGAGTGAGAGACAGACTGACAGGGTTATGAGTGAGAGACAGACTGACAGGGTAATGAGTGAGAGACAGACTGACAGGGTAATGAGTGAGAGACAGACTGACAGGGTTATGAGTGAGAGACAGACTGACAGGGTTATGAGTGAGAGACAGACTGACAGGGTTATGAGTGAGAGACAGACTGACAGGGTTATGAGTGAGAGACAGACTGACAGGGTTATGAGTGAGAGACAGACTGACAGGGTTTTGAGTGAGAGACAGAATGACAGGGTTATGAGTGAGAGACAGACTGACAGGGTTATGAGTGAGAGACAGACTGACAGGGTTATGAGTGAGAGACAGACTGACAGGGTTATGAGTGAGAGACAGACCGACAGGGTTATGAGTGAGAGACAGACTGACAGGGTAATGAGTGAGAGACAGACTGACAGGGTTATGAGTGAGAGACAGACTGACAGGGTTATGAGTGAGAGACAGACTGACAGGGTAATGAGTGAGAGACAGACTGACAGGGTTATGAGTGAGAGACAGACTGACAGGGTTATGAGTGAGAGACTGACAGGGTTATGAGTGAGAGAGACAGACTGACAGGGTTTTGAGTGAGAGACAGACTGACAGGGTTATGAGTGAGAGACAGACTGACAGGGTTATGAGTGAGAGACAGACTGACAGGGTTGTGTTGAAGCTGATGGCTACAGAATCCCCAGGATGAGTGTTGACGCTGATGGCTACAGAAACTGTACAAATGGAGAAATGTGTGCAGAAATTGATTCCTCTTTAAAAAGCACAGAAATTATCTCAGTCATTGGGCCCAAATGAAGTCGATATTTGATCTTGCCGTAATACGTCTGTTCAACACCAATACTATTGGCTGCTTCAGCGTATAAACGGAGTTAAATCCATTCTGTTGACCTGTAAGGGCAGCGCCAGGTCCATCAGACCCTGTGTGAGGGGCTGTGCTCTTTTCCCACTCTGTGTCGCGGCTTGGCAGCTTTCTGTAGGTTTGGAGCCTCATCCGTCCTGGTTTTCATAAAGGCTGAGCTGATCTATCTATAACAGATATCTCTGCTAAAGCCAGTAAGTTGTGTGACTGGATTGTAGTTTGTGCTTGTTTTAAGATCCTATTGTACAGATAAACAGTTGTTGGCTGAATTTACTTTAAAGGGTTTTTTTTTACTGAGGTGAACTTGTCTCTGGAGAGCTTGATAAATAGGTGTGGGAGAGCCGTTAGGTTTGTGTTTATTATTAAGACTTTAATCAGCCAGTCAGGCCGAATAAAGCAGTGTGTGTGTGCGAAGAAAAGTGCTGACTCAAGCACTTCCTGAAGACAAGCGCTTAGAGGAAATGAGCTGGGTCCCAGACTGTTTACAGGGCTGAGTGTCTGTCTAACAGGGCTGAGTGTCTGTTTACAGGGCTGAGTGTCTGTTTACAGGGCTGAGTGTCTGTTTACAGGGCTGAGTGTCTGTGTTACAGGGCTGAGTGTCTGTGTAACAGGGCTGAGTGTCTGTTTACAGGGCTGAGTGTCTGTGTAACAGGGCTGAGTGTCTGTTTACAGGGCTGAGTCTGTTTACAGGGCTGAGTGTCTGTTTACAGGGCTGAGTGTCTGTCTAACAGGGCTGAGTGTCTGTCTAACAGGGCTGAGTGTCTGTCTAACAGGGCTGAGTGTCTGTTTACAGGGCTGAGTGTCTGTTTACAGGGCTGAGTGTCTGTTTACAGGGCTGAGTCTGTTTACAGGGCTGAGTGTCTGTGTAACAGGGCTGAGTCTGTTTACAGGGCTGAGTGTCTGTTTACAGGGCTGAGTGTCTGTCTAACAGGGCTGAGTGTCTGTCTAACAGGGCTGAGTGTCTGTTTACAGGGCTGAGTGTCTGTCTAACAGGGCTGAGTGTCTGTCTAACAGGGCTGAGTGTCTGTCTACAGGGCTGAGTGTCTGTAACAGGGCTGAGTGTCTGTCTAACAGGGCTGAGTCTGTTTACAGGGCTGAGTGTCTGTTTACAGGGCTGAGTGTCTGTCTAACAGGGCTGAGTGTCTGTCTAACAGGGCTGAGTCAGTTTACAGGGCTGAGTGTCTGTCTAACAGGGCTGAGTGTCTGTTTACAGGGCTGAGTGTCTGTCTAACAGGGCTGAGTCTGTTTACAGGGCTGAGTGTCTGTCTAACAGGGCTGAGTGTCTGTCTAACAGGGCTGAGTGTCTGTCTAACAGGGCTGATTGTCTGTTTACAGGGCTGATTGTCTGTTTACAGGGCTGAGTGTCTGTTTACAGGGCTGGGTGTCTGTGTAACAGGGCTGAGTGTCTGTGTAACAGGGCTGAGTGTCTGTCTAACAGGGCTGAGTGTCTGTTTACAGGGCTGAGTGTCTGTTTACAGGGCTGAGTGTCTGTTTACAGGGCTGAGTGTCTGTGTTACAGGGCTGAGTCTGTTTACAGGGCTGAGTGTCTGTGTAACAGGGCTGAGTGTCTGTTTACAGGGCTGAGTGTCTGTGTAACAGGGCTGAGTCTGTTTACAGGGCTGAGTGTCTGTTTACAGGGCTGGGTGTCTGTGTAACAGGGCTGAGTGTCTGTGTAACAGGGCTGAGTCTGTTTACAGGGCTGAGTGTCTGTGTAATGGGGCTGAGTGTCTGTTTACAGGGCTGAGTGTCTGTTTACAGGGCTGAGTGTCTGTGTAACTGCGCTGAGTGTCTCTGTTACAGCCGCTAGGCTATAGATTGCCCCAGCTCTCTGGGCTGTGCTATTACTGTGTATCGGTGCCTGATTGGCTGTTGGAGATGTGTATTGGTGCCTGATTGGCTGTTGGAGATGTGTATCGGTGCCTGATTGGCTGTTGGAGATGTTTGTGTTGCCAGTGTGTTCCTTTAACTTGTTGATTTTACCCCCTCTTCTCCTCCCCCCCCTTCACTCTCAGGTCCCCAAAGCTGGTGAAAACTTTGTTCGGCTCTGCAAGAAAGGTTACTACAACGACACCATCTTTCATCGGTCCATCCGGAACTTCATGGTAGGTTAGCGGAAGTTATAGATCGCCTAAATTCCCCCTGAAACGGGAAAATGTAGAAATGAGTCGGTTTCAGCTCCGGAGGAGTGTCTGTGAGCTGGCGTGGCAAAAGCCTGGGAAATGCCTGACCGCTGACGGTCTGTTAGCATGCTGTGATGTTCGCTACTGGTCTGTTAGCATTAGCGTACTCTGATGTTCGCTGCTGGTCTGTTAGCATTAGCATACTGTGATGTTTGCTGCTGGTCTGTTAGCATTAGCGTACTGTGATGTTCGCTACTGGTCTGTTAGCATTAGCGTACTCTGATGTTCACTACTGGTCTGTTAGCATTAGCGTACTCTGATGTTCGCTACTGGTCTGTTAGCATTAGCGTACTGTGATGTTCGCTACTGGTCTGTTAGCATTAGCGTACTCTGATGTTCGCTACTGGTCTGTTAGCATTAGCGTACTGTGATGTTCGCTACTGGTCTGTTAGCATTAGCGTACTCTGATGTTCGCTGCTGGTCTGTTAGCATTAGCATACTCTGATGTTCGCTGCTGGTCTGTTAGCATTAGCGTACTGTGATGTTCGCTACTGGTCTGTTAGCATTAGCGTACTCTGATGTTCACTACTGGTCTGTTAGCATTAGCGTACTCTGATGTTCGCTACTGGTCTGTTAGCATTAGCGTACTGTGATGTTCGCTACTGGTCTGTTAGCATTAGCGTACTGTGATGTTCGCTACTGGTCTGTTAGCATTAGCATACTGTGATGTTCACTACTGGTCTGTTAGCATTAGCATACTGTGATGTTCACTACTGGTCTGTTGGCATTAGCATACTGTGATGTTCACTACTGGTCTGTTAGCGTTAGCATACTGTGATGTTCACTTCTGGTCTGTTAGCATTAGCATACTGTGAGGTTCACTACTGGTCTGTTAGCATTAGCAATAGGGGGCAGACTGGTGGCGCAGGGGGGGGCGCGGGGAGCACACTGCGGGGGCGCAGGGGGCATTTGGTTACAGGAGCACATGCGAATGTTCAGTTTCATCACAGGTTGTTTCGGGCTAATCACAGTTGGCCTGATGTGACCAGACTGATGTCATCTCTCTGACCCCATGAGG
This sequence comes from Conger conger, assembly GCF_963514075.1. Lineage (NCBI taxonomy): Eukaryota > Metazoa > Chordata > Actinopteri > Anguilliformes > Congridae > Conger > Conger conger. The sequence goes on along the minus strand of NC_083770.1, from coordinate 50,801,585 downwards.
CCTGTGATTGG
>NC_083770.1:50789074-50791574 GCF_963514075.1 Conger conger | reverse complement strand
AAAGTGATTTCTGTAATGGCTTTCCTTCCTGTGTTTGAGTCATTCCTGGGAATCTGTCAGTGTGTGTGCGTCTGTGTCTGGGTGTGCGTGTGCGTGTGTGCCTGTAGAAGGTAAGGTCTGTGTCTCTGTGTGTGTGTGTAGAAGGTAAGGTCTGTGTGTGTGTGTGTGTGTGAGAGAGTGTGTGGGAGTGTGTGTGTAGAAGGTAAGGTCTGTCAGTGAGTCAGTGAGTGAGTGAGTGAGTGTGTGTGTGTGAGAGAGAGAGAGAGAGAGTGTGTGTGTGGGAGTGTGCCTGTAGAAGGTAAGGTCTGTCTGTGTGTGTGTGTGTGTGTGAGAGAGTGTGTGGGAGTGTGTGTGTAGAAGGTAAGGTCTGTCAGTGAGTCAGTGAGTCAGTGAGTCTGAGTGAGTGAGTGAGTGTGTGTGTGTGAGAGAGAGAGAGAGAGTGTGTGTGTGGGAGTGTGCCTGTAGAAGGTAAGGTCTGTCTGTGTGTGTGTGTGTGTGTGTGTGTGTGTGTGTGTGGAAGGTAAGGTCTGTGAGAGTCTCAGTGTGGGGGCTGTAGCTGGCTGACCCTCAGTGGTGTGAGGAGCTGATGGATGATGATGTTACAGGAGCAGAACCTCTCAGGGTTTCTTGGAAGAGAGCGTTAGTCTCCTCACTGACAGGCTGGGGTCAGGGGTCAGGGGTCGCCCCACACAGGAGGCCCCGCGGGTGGGAGCCCAGGCCATGGAAAACACCGACTGACGTGTGCTTTTAATGTGTGTGTGTGTGTGTGTGTGAGACTGAGTTTGTGAGAGAGTGTGAGTGTGGGTGTGAGTGAGTGAGTGTGAGAGTGTACACTCACCGTCCACTTTATTAGGAACATTTTTACTTTATTACATGCCATACTTATTTTTGCTTACTCATGTGATCTAATCAGCCAATCGTGTGGCAGCAGTGCAATGCACACAATCATGTAGATATGGGTCAGGAGCTTCAGTTAATGATCACCATCAACCATCACAACGGGGAAAAATGTGATCCAAGAGACTTTGACTGTGGAATGATTGTTGGTGGCAGACAGGGTGGGTTGAGTGTCTCAGAAACTAGTCTCTGGAGTTTGCAAAGAATGGTGAAAGAAACATCCAGTGAGCAGCAGTTCTGCAGACAGAAACGCCTTGTTAATGAGAGATGTCAGAGGAGAAGCTGACAGGAAGGTGACAGTAACACAAATAACCACACTACAACAGTGGTATGCAGAAGAGCATCTCTGAACACACAGCACACCATAACTCTGAAGTGGATAGGCTACAGCAGCAGAAGTCTAAAAGATAAGTAATAAATAGCTAATAAAGCGCTCACTGAGTGTATATGTTTGTATGTATTGTAGCGCCCCTTTGCTGTCCGGGCAATTAAGAGGGGTAGCTAACCGGAGTTCTTTAACTAAAGTGTTATCTCTAACAATAAGTGTGTGTATATTTTGTCTTTTCACCGTATTAATTACTGTATAGCAAGACTGTTATGACTACAAGGTATTTATTCACTTTTAAATTATTATCTTTCAACTTCATTTGTATTTTTATTTATAGTGTAGGCTACTAAAAGGCTCCCTCTAAAGAAACTATAGCTCTATGTTCACAAGCTTAACTGCAAATAACCATTCACAGGCACTGACATGTTTGTAAAGTAATGAACTATTTACTTATGTACACAATATAATTCCTTTAGTACAGTATTCATTCAATTCAGTTTTCAATCACGCTTAACAAACTAGTTTGCAATGCACATTCAAGTATCAAACCGATACCGGGCGCTAATCCTCAATGAAATGAAATACCTCAATGACATGAAATACCCTATAGCCGGCAGTATAACTAAAATACCCCAATTCAAAGTGGTTGTTGCAGGCCTGGCGCGTAGCTTGTGTGCGGTGTAGCACAGCAAATGGCGGCTCCTTCACTCTAAATGAGCTAGCGGACAACGACAACTCACAGTTCCTGGAACAGGCAGCGCGCGCGAAGCTTCTCTCCGGAAAGTATGTTTATTTGGTTGGATTCACAGAAATCGCTTGTGTTACCATCTCCTCTGGTTTACGCAGACTTGTCGAGCTCTCCGCGTTGGGGAACACACAGTCCAGAACAATCCAGAACAGCTAGCTATCTCACCGTAGGCTAAGCTAGGCAAAATGGCGGACCGCCCGAACGTTGAACTCCTCTTCGGAATAAATTGTTCTAAACAGTTCGTCCGTCGAATATAACAACTCGTAGAGTTCACGGGTTGTGTACTCACGTTATTACACTCAAACGCTTTGGAAATAGGTGGACTACGTATTTCCACTGTTAACTTTTCAAACAACAGCTTAGCAACACATTCCTCCCGATCTTTTTTTTTTTTTTTTTAATCTTCCCTCCTCAACTCTCCAACGTCTCTCTCCCGTTTTTTCCACTTCCCCCTCACCCCTGACCTTCAACTCACTTTTCATTGGCTAATGACAATAAACAAAAAGCAAAACTTTACAGTTGAATCT
>NC_083770.1:50764074-50781574 GCF_963514075.1 Conger conger | reverse complement strand
AAAAGCGGTGTTTATTGATGTGATGATTTATGACAAGACTCAGGAGGGAAAGATGGACAGATCCGTTCTTGAATCTCTGTCCTCTTTCCTTTACAGTAAATGAGCGCTTAACTCTCATTGCAAACAGGGGTAATTCAGAGGTTAAACAGGGCACGCTGACAGGGCTGCAGGCCAGAATGAGCAGGTTGCTCACTGTTCACATCTGAAAGCTATAAGAGGACCATGTGGAACAGAAATGTGTGTTGCATGTGTGTGTCTCACTGCTGTGATCCGATTGGTTCATGTGACCTTTCCAGGCCCTGTCTCCTCTCCAGTCAACACCACAGGTCTGGCTGTTAAAGGGGAACAGCCAATTGGCTGCCTTGTTTTGGATTTGTTGCTACATAATCTAAAAGTCTCCAGTTCTGCTTCTGTAGAGTTCAATTTTACCCCAGATTGTATATTGTATTTACAGTTTAAAAACATTTTCCTTTTAAAATCATATAAACAATCACAGATTTTAGGCGAAGGAAATTAGCAAACGTTCCTTCTTGGCCCTGTAAATGAGAGAATGAGAGTTGTCGGGTGGATAAGGCCTGGTGGTGGATGTGGTGTGTAAATAATGTGGTGTGTAAATGATGTGGTGTGTAAATGATTCATGGGGAGGACACATTAATATTAAGATTATAAATTAAAAATAATATTTTATGGATCCTCAAGCAGAGTGACAGCATCACCCGTCTGTAGCAGTAAGGGTTCAGTAAGCCACACACATGGAGGATCACATTGGGTCTTGTATATCAATGTTATAAAAATGAAAGTAATATTTTACACTGAAATGTCTATTCAGGGGTTTAATTAGAGCAGTGACTGCTTTGGGGTTGTTCTGTGCCAGATAAGGGAGCTGCAGATCACAAAGAGCCTTTATACTGGACCGCTCCACAGCAAGCCGGGTCATAATCCTGTGCGTAACGGCACTGTGGAGAACTCTGCTAATCCCCGCTAACGCTAGCGCTAGCACACTGCACTGCCAGGATAACAATCAACAGAGCAGTTCTTGAAGTACAGAAAAATGCTTTTCAGATGTTATGATAGCACAGCACATGGTCAAATCGTAATGTAGGGCATGTTAGCATTATGCGTTTAACCTATATTTTTCCTTTAGAACAGGGTGAAACATAATAAGATTCAGAATCAACTGTGTGTGTGTGGACAGGTAAGTATGTATTTGTGTGTTTTGTGTGTCTGTGTGTATGTGTACAGGTGTGTGGGTGATTGTGTGTGTATTTGTGAATTTCTGTGTCTCAGTGTGTGTATATAGGCGTGTGTGTGTGTGTGTGTGTGTGTGTGTGTGAGTGTGTGTGTGTGTGTGTGTGCGTGTGTGTGTGTGTGTGTGTGTGTGTGGACTGCAGGGCGACAGCCTCATACAGACGCTCTGTATCACACAGGGAGCCCAATAAAGGCACAGAACCTGGCCATGACCCGGCAGGACCAGCCGGACGGTTCTGTTTCCCTGACCTCACGGCCCGTGCCTGCTCACAGGCCCTGACGGAGAGACTGTGATTGGATCTCCCGGTTTCAGTGATGTGTGGATGTTTTAAGATGGTGGTGTGTGTGTGAGGCAGTTGTGTTTATTTCTGGGGCTGCGTGGATGAGAGCTGGAGTGATTTGGATCAGGGTGAAATGTGAGCGCTTTTCCCAGCTCATTTTCTGGCCTGTGGGAAATATTTGCCGGCTGTGGTTATTCCGCCTCCCAGAACCGGAGAAAACAGCGGAGCTGCGCTTCTGAAGCAGATCCTGAGGGTGAGGGCTGGGCTCACTCACTGAGGGTGAGGGCTGGGTCCACTCACTGAGGGTGAGGGCTGGGTCCACTCATGCCTCCCTGGGCCCACTCACTGAGGGTGAGGGCTGGGCTCACTGAGGGTGAGGGCTGGGTCCACTCACTGAGGGTGAGGGCTGGGTCCACTCATGCCTCCCTGGGCCCACTCACTGAGGGTGAGGGCTGGGCTCACTGAGGGTGAGGGCTGGGCTCACTCACTGAGGGTGAGGGCTGGGCTCACTGAGGGTGAGGGCTGGGTCCACTCACTGAGGGTGAGGGCTGGGTCCACTCATGCCTCCCTGGGCCCACTCACTGAGGGTGAGGGCTGGGCTCACTGAGGGTGAGGGCTGGGCTCACTCACTGAGGGTGAGGGCTGGGCTCACTGAGGGTGAGGGCTGGGCTCACTCACTGAGGGTGAGGGCTGGGCTCACTGAGGGTGAGGGCTGGGCTCACTCACTGAGGGTGAGGGCTGGGTCCACTCACTGAGGGTGAGGGCTGGGTCCACTCATGCCTCCCTGGGTCCACTCACTGAGGGTGAGGGCTGGGCTCACTGAGGGTGAGGGCTGGGCTCACTGAGGGTGAGGGCTGGGCTCACTGAGGGTGAGGGCTGGGCCCACTCACTGAGGGTGAGGGCTGGGTCCACTCACTGAGGGTGAGGGCTGGGTCCACTCACTGAGGGTGAGGGCTGGGTCCACTCACTGAGGGTGAGGGCTGGGCTCACTCACGCCTCGCAGGCCAGGAAACCAGCTTCCGTCTCCAAACAGGTGTGAGGCAGCTTTAAATGAGGATTAATTTCCGAGTGTGTTTCTGTTCCTGCTCTGCTCGTTAATGTTCCACCTTGTCTCTGGCACAGAGTCCCTCTGCCTCTCTGGGACTCTGCAGACGTTTCCGCAGGTGAAGTACTGTACCTGATAACATCGCTCAGGAAGCGTCGCCTCAGATCCCGGCCCTTCCCTTCGCATTCCATCTCTCTATTTCTGTACCTGTCTGTTATTTTGAGATTAAATTATAAATGTTATTAGTTTGGCCTGACGGTCATAACTCCCTGTGTCTGCCAGGGCTGCTGTGAAGCAGAAGTAAACAGTATTTCTCTGTCTCAGTTTGTGAAATGCAGTTCTGCTGAGCTGGGAGAAAACGTGTGTCCCACGGTCTGCCTGCTCTCTGTCCTGTTCAAGTGCATTAAACATCTCCCTCTCCCCCTCTCTCTCACTCCCTCTCCCCTCTCTCACTCCCTCTCCCCCTCTCTCTCACTCCCTCTCCCTCTCTCTCTCACTCCCTCTCCCTCTCTCCCCATCTCACACTCCCTCTCCTTCTCCCCCTCCTCTCTCTCTCTCTCTCTCTCTCTCTCTCTCTCCTGCTCTTTTCCCTTTCCTTCCTGCTCTCCCTCTGTCGCTCTCCCTCTGTCTCTCTCTGTCCTCTCTCCTGGGTTAGTGTGGTTCTCTCTCTCCTGGGTTAGTGTGGTTCCCTCTCTCCTGGGTTAGCATGGTTCCCTCTCTCCTGGGTTAGCGTGGTTCTCTCTCTCCTGGGTTAGTGTGGTTCCCTCTCTCCTGGGTTAGTGTGGTTCCCTCTCTCCTGGGTTAGTGTGGTTCTCTCTCTCTCCTGGGTTAGTGTGGTTCTCTCTCTCTGGGCATTGGGTAATGTGACTGTGGGTTTTGGGTCACTCCATTTGTTATCAGGGTCCCTTTGTGACAGGCTGGTAGGCCTGTAGCCTAGAGGTTAAAGTACTAGTGGTTAGTGCTCTGACCCGGCTGTAGAGCAGTGACCCAGCTGTAGAGCAGTGACACACTCACACACACACACACACACACACACACACACACACACACACACACACAAACACACTCACACACACACTCACACACACACACACACACACACACACACAAACACACTCACACACACACACACACACACACAAACACACTCACACACACACACACACACAAACACACTCACACTCACACTCACACACACGCATACACACACTTTCACACACACTCATACATATGCACACTCACACACACACACACTGCCACTGAACACAGGGGTTGTATGTTATTTATTTATTTAGAGTATGTCTGGGTCTTAATGCCATTCCATTCCCTGTGTCTGGGAATTATGGTCAAGCTGAGCCCCGCAGTGCAGTTCTCTGTGTGAATGACCTTCCCTGTGGCATTCCCATGGATCCACGAGGCTCTTCTGTGTTCCTTTAGCTCTGAACGGTATATTAAACAGAGCTCCCTGGAGTGTTAGCACCTGAAAATAGTGATCAATCTGACGTTGGATTCCTGACATAATCTGGATAGAAAACAGGTGAACACACACACACACGCACACTCACACTCTGACACACATACACACGCTGACACACTCACACACATACACACACACACACTTTCATACACACTCTCACATACACACACACACACACATTCACACACACACACTCACACACATACACACACACTTTCATACACACACTCACACACACACACACACACACACACACACACCTCTGGGCAGGGTAATAACAGGACCCAGCTGTTTGCAGGGTGGACCAGCTGACACTGAGGGCCTGAAACTACAATCCCACTGAGTGCTGTGACAAAGCCACGGTCGCTAGGAAACCACCACACAATGTTCTAGAACAAAGAGAGAGAGGCAGGGCAACCGAACGGAATCCTCACCGTCGCTCGGAGACACAGGCGTCAGGAGTGTCACCGTTACCACGGCAACTCCCTGGGGAGGGCAGGACAAACTCCCGGGGAGAAAAATATTTTGCCAGAGCACCATTCCAAGGCACGTACAGTACAGCGGGAACCTACTGTATACACTACTGTATACACTACTGTATATGAGCAAATCCCAAATACAGGCAACACATACTGACCTATATTACATTTCATAAGATGTTCACTGTAATTTGTCGACTAGCGGAGTCATTGTATTAAACTAAATCAGGATAAATAAAATGAAATATAAACCCCCACACAGAACTGGCACTCTGGGAGAGTTCTCCCGGTCTTGACCCGTACTGTGCAAAGCAGCACCTGGGCCCAGGTGTGTATGTCCAACAGGCCATGTGACAACCATTGTTTAGCTGACGTTTTTATCCAAAGTGACTTACAGTTGATTAGACTAAGCAGAGGCCAATCTACCCAGAAGCAATGCAGGGTTAAGGGCCTTGCTCAAGGGCACAACAGCTGCACTGATCTGGTCTACACCAGGACTTGAACCAGCAACCTTCCGGGTCTCAGTCATGCACCTTAACCCCTGACCTTACGAAGGTCACTCAGGGCGGGGTCAGATGGGCGCTGGGTCTGAGAGGTCAGTCTGCAGTCATCCTCCCCAGCGAGGGGGAGGAGCTGCTGTCACTCAGCTGGGGGACAGGGGGCTCTGTTCCACAGTGTTCTGCCAGCTGAACACACCCTCGGGTTTAGGATCAGCCTTTCAGAACACTTTGCCAGGCGTTACTGCGCTCACACAGAGGGAGCGATGCAGCATGAGGCTGAGTGCCTTCATCACTGCTAGAACACCATTACAGAACCAGCAGAACCATCACTGCTAGAACACCATTACAGAACCAGCAGAACCATCACTGCTAGAACACCATTACAGAACCAGCAGAACCATCACTGCTAGAACACCATTACAGGACCAGCAGAACCATCACTGCTAGAACACCATTACAGAACCAGCAGAACCATCACTGCTAGAACACCATTACAGAACCAGCAGAACCATCACTGCTAGAACACCATTACAGAACCAGCAGAACCATCACTGCTAGAACACCATTACAGAACCAGCAGAACCATCACTGCTAGAACACCATTACAGAACCAGCAGAACCATCACTGCTAGAACACCATTACAGAACCAGCAGAACCATCACTGCTAGAACACCCATTACAGGACCAGCAGAACCATAACTGCTAGAACACCCATTACAGGACCAGCAGAACCATCACTGCTAGAACACCATTACAGGACCAGCAGAACCATCACTGCTAGAACACCATTACAGAACCAGCAGAACCATCACTGCTAGAACACCATTACAGAACCAGCAGAACCATCACTGCTAGAACACCATTACAGAACCAGCAGAACCATCACTGCTAGAACACCATTACAAAACCAGCAGAACCATAACTGTAGAATGTCCACACGCCCTACATGTGGGCCTCATGAACATGCTTCAGCAGGAACCACACAGTGTGCCCAGGTTCTGCTTCCCTAAGACCACTGGCTGGACCAATCAGCCAGCTGACCCAAACAGGAAGTGAGGCATGTTGTAGGAGCTGGGCCGGTGACCTCAACAGGAAGTGAGGCGGGTTGTAGGAGTTTGGCAGATAGCAGGAATGTGTGATGATGTCATAATGGTTGCATTGTGTGAGACCTGGAATAACACTCTTCCATCACTGCTCACTGGAAAGCCCCGCTGTTCCCATAATGCCCCGCTGTTCCCATAATCCCCCGCTGTTCCCATAATCCCCCGCTGTTCCCATAATGCCCCGCTGTTCCCATAATCCCCCGCTGTTCGCCCTCCAGCCATGTCGAGGGACAGACAGACAGACAGACCACACAGACGGGGAGAGGACGGGTGATGGGGCAGCTGGGGGAGGAACCATCCTCACTGTAGCTGAACCTGTAGTAGCTGAACGTGTTGTAGCTGAACGTGTCGTCGCTGAACGTGTTGTAGCTGAACGTGTTGTAGCTGAACGTGTAGTAGCTGAACGTGTAGTAGCTGAACGTGTAGTAGCTGAACCTGTTGTAGCTGAACATGTGGTCGCTGAACGTGTCGTCGCTGAACGTGTCGTCGCTGAACGTGTTGTAGCTGAACGTGTAGTCGCTGAACGTGTTGTAGCTGAACGTGTAGTCGCTGAACGTGTAGTCGCTGAACGTGTAGTCGCTGAACGTGTAGTAGCTGAACGTGTTGTAGCTGAACGTGTTGTAGCTCGACCATTTTCTACATCTGCCACAGTTTGTTGTGGAAGAGTGGTGAGGTGTTTCTCCTGCAGATCTCCCCGTGTCACTGGACTCTAAGGTATATTATAGGCTGGACTATTTAGAGCAAGTCAGCTTTGGGATACGGTGTTTAGGTCAGCTCACTACCCCCCTGGTCCCGTTTCGTATTACCCCCACAGGACAACAACACAAAGCGCACAATCCCACTGAAAGTTTATTGTGATATTTGATAGATACAATACAGTGAAAAACAGACAGATGTGATTTTTTTTTTTTTTTACGGAGACAGAATGCAAAGCAATGTAGTCAAGTAAAAAGAAAAGAAAAAAGCATATATATTTTTTGCTTTGAAGAAAAAAAAAGAAAAGAAATCAGGCACGACTCAATATAACCATTATAAATACAACATGCTTTCAACCTTATATTTTAACAGTCCTATGAAAATAACTCTTCAAACTTACAATCTTTTCCTTTGCATACCTAGATACCTTACCTAATGTCTTTAGAATAACATTTCCTATAGATTAACAGGAGTAAATGTTGGAGCCAGTGTCACTGGAACAGCTTGTCGGCATGTCGGCCATTTTCTACATCGCCGTTTCTTCACGAAAATAAAAAGTAACTTAAAATAGTCCAGAGATGTTCGTCATTAGGACACTTGAGCCAAGCTGTTTTTGGTTTTCAGAGGGAATCATTCAGAGGCTGCAGCCCAGCTGAACGCTCTTTCAGAAGAATGTGTTTTTATTTGGTTCACATTAAACAGTGACACTGGCCTCCCGGGCTACGGGTTTAGAGGGCCTGGCGGGCGAACCCAGCTCGCCACACCGCTACGTCAGATTGGGCCTCCGAACAGAACCAGCGGAACCGCCCGACCATCTGGGCCTCCGAAGAGAACCAGCAGAACCGCCCGACCATCTGGGCCTCCGAACAGAACCAGCGGAACCGCCCGACCATCTGGGCCTCCGAACAGAACCAGCGGAACCGCCCGACCATCTGGGCCTCCGAACAGAACCAGCTGCCTAACTGTCTGGGTCTCACAAAAGTTTCAAAGGGAAAAAAGCAGCCATGTCGCAGAGAGAGGACCGACTACAACAGCAACATAAAGAGAAGAACCCAAGAACCAAAGAACACCAGCATACACAAGCCATAGATACAGGTACAGTCAACAAAAGTGCTTCAAGTCAGGGAAGGAACCCAGTAGAAAGAAGTATAAAACCTTAAATATGTTATTTTTATGTACAAAACTGTAACAGGGAAAATGTATAATCTGTTTCCCCCATTTGTGTTTTTTTCAAGTAGGATATTTCTGTAACTCTTTCATTTGTATTTTCTTTGCCTGGTTGATTAAAAGGTCATGTGACCAGACCGACCTTCTCTGTGATGTACACCAAACATGGCCACATTACCACAGACAACCCCTACCTCCCAAAAACCCCACCCTACCAACCCCCCCTCCCAAAAAACCCACTCTACCCCACCCCCCAGCAACACTTTTAACTTTAAACAATCAGGGATTAATTTAATCTCAGTTACCAACTGCATAAATGCCCCCCGCCCCTCCCCCGCCCGCCCCTCCCCATACCAGGATAACCCCAGCCCCCCCCCCACCCACTTACTCTATAAGCACTGAATAATTCACACTTTCACCAGTGCCAATAAAAATATGAAAATATTGGTTGATTCCATATCTATTCTCTTTATCTGGATAGATCTATGAAGTTTATGAATACATTTCAGACCTGCCTGGAGGCATCGATCGATGCGCTGGGTTATAACGCCAGGATATAACGCCAGGTTATAACACTGGGTTATAATGCCAGGATATAACGCTGGGTTTTGCATTGGGTTTTGCGCTGGGTTATAACGCTGGGTTATAATGCCAGGATATAACACCAGGTTTTGCATTGGGTTTTGCGCTGGGTTATAACGCTGGGTTATAACACTGGGATATAATGCTGGGATATAACGCTGGGTTTTAATGCCAGGTTATGCATTGGGTTTTGCGCTGGGTTATAACGCTGGGTTATAACGCTGGGTTATGCGCTGCACAGCAGAGGAGAATGTTTCTTTTGAAGAGGCACAAGATTCATGGCTCTTAGAGGCAAACACACACAGAACACAGAAAGCCACGATGAAAAGCTCCCAAACCGTGCTAAAGTGCAGAAGAACAAGGTCAGAGCCAGGGACTGGTTTCCTAATAGCAGCAAAGAGGTTTACACACAGTCTTACTCAAAGAAACGGGCGCTTTAATGCCTGCATGTTCTGAACTAAGGAACAGACTAGTAGTGTCTCAGAGGCACTCCAGAAGAGATCCACACCTAGGTGGAGAAATGTAAACAGAACAACTTCAGATCTATAGGGGCTGATTTCTCCAGCATCACTCACCCCCACGCGTAAACAAACTCTAACCAGAGTCTGATGCCATCGCTCAGGTGTCCATGAAAAGCCTGAAGAGGACAGACAGACAGACAGAAATACAGACAGAAATACAGACAGACAGACGGCTTTTGCCTCTAAACTCTCATGAACTCAGGGCCTCAGCAAAGTGCAAAGTAACTGCATTCCAGTATCTGCTTCCGCGACGTGTATGAAACTCACACAGACGTGTGCGTGTACACCTACGCACACGCACACGCACACGCGTGACGGCTACAGAGTCTGTGATGATGTCCTGATGTGAGGGAGGGAAAAGCGTGATTTCTGTGACATTCCCGTGACATTCCCGTGACATTCCCGCTAACGGCAGTTTCTCCGCCTCTCCAGTCCGGAGGTTTTACCCTCTTCACGTTTCTCCACCACAGAAGCAGGACCAGCCTAAAATCCTCACATGGTGAGTTGAGCAGGAGGGGGTGATGCAGCCGACGGGCTGCACCAGGTAACGCTGTCGCGGGGGGCGGGGGGGCGGGGGGGGCGATGTTTAGAGTGGGGGGGGGGGGAGTATCGGGGGCAGGGGGGGGGGGGTGATGTTTAGAGTGGGGGGGGGGGGGGGGAGTATCGGGGGCAGGGGGGGGGGGGGAGTATCGGGGGGAGGGGGGGGAGTATCGCGGGGAGGGGGGCTTGTTCATGGTGATGCTGCAAAGGGCGGCACCATGAGTCCCACAGATTGCACAGTGAAGTCATCATAAGAACAACAACAAAAAACAAACTGAAATAAAATAACGGAAACACGTTAAAATAGAGGGGGTCCAAAACACTACCCCCCCACCCACCCCCAAACTCTGCCACCTGCTACAGGACATCCTCCCCATCTCCCTGCCACTCTCCTGGAGACTGTCTGTATTCACCCTGCAGGCAGAGAGTCATGGGAAGGGCCAGTCACATCAGCCCGTGTCACAGGAGCCCCCCCTCATTAAACCGAAGAAGACTGAACGCAGGAACAGTGTCCGCTGAAGAGAAAGGGCTTCTCCTCTGAACAGTGGTCGAGACGCAGGACAGAACAGCACATCAGCGACAGTAACGGATCAGAACCAGTCTGGCGCCGGATCACACGTCCGTGTGAAGAACTGGAGCAGGGCTGTGGGTCCGTCTGCAGCGCCTCGGCCGGTCAGTTCTGTAAAAATGTCTTGTGTCATGAAGTTTGGTGCGTGAGTCTGGGAGACCGCCCTCCAGCGGCCCCTGACGGAGCGGGGAAAGGTCAGAGGTCAGACACAGGGGGCAGGGGGCTCACTCCCAGCCGTTGTCCTTGATCATGTGTGCCAGCTCGATGATGAACTTTCCTTCTTTGTACTTCTGACTGCTCTCGAACGCGTGCTCCTGTGAAGGGGAACACACAGAGCACGCTCAGAGCATGCCCAATCACACACAGCCTCCGCTGTGACATCACAATGCATCTCCATGGTGATAACACACCTGCATACGGTAACAACACACACACGCACACACACATAGCAGTAGCACACTCACACACACACACACACACACGCGCGCGCACACACGCACACACACATAGCAGTAGCACACACACACACACACACGCGCGCGCGCACACGCACACACACATAGCAGTAGCACACTCACACACACACACACACACACAGCAGTAGCACACACACACACAAACACACACACACACACAGCAGTAACACACACACACACACACAGCAGTAGCACACACACACACACACACAGCAGTAGCACACACGCACACGCACACACACACATAGCAGTAGCACACACACACACACACACAGCAGTAGCACACACACACACACACACACACACACAGCAGTAGCACACACGCACACGCACACACACACATGGCAGTAGCACACACACACACACACACAGCAGTAGCACACACACACACACACACACACACACACACACACATAGCAGTAGCACACTCACACACACACACACACACACGCGCGCGCACACACGCACACACACATAGCAGTAGCACACACACACACACACACGCGCGCGCACACACACGCGCGCGCACACACGCACACACACATAGCAGTAGCACACTCACACACACACACACACACACAGCAGTAGCACACACACACACAAACACACACACACACACAGCAGTAACACACACACACACACACAGCAGTAGCACACACACACACACACACACACACAGCAGTAGCACACACGCACACGCACACACACACATAGCAGTAGCACACACACACACAGCAGTAGTACACACACACACACACACACACAGCAGTAGCACACACGCACACGCACACACGCACACACACACACATAGCAGTAGCACACTCACACACACACACACACGCGCACGCACACACACGCGCGCGCACACACACGCGCGCGCACACACGCACACACACATAGCAGTAGCACACTCACACACACACACACACACACAGCAGTAGTACACACACACACACACACACACACACACACACACAGCAGTAGCACACACGCACACACACACACATAGCAGTAGCATACTCACACACACACACACACACACACACACACAGCAGTAGCACTCACACACACACAGCAGTAGCACACACGCACACACACACACATAGCAGTAGCACACTCACACACACACACACACACTCACACACACACTCACGTATTTCCACCCCAGGGTGGTTTTGCAGTTTTCACAGTAGATATCCGCCACGGCATGCAGTCCGGTGAGGAGAACCCGCTCCTCCGCTGGCCCACAGCCCACGTTCACCCTGCGGGGGGAGGGGGGGGTGAGCGTGCTGCTGCCCACAATGCACGGCTCAACATTCTACCTTTTAAAGTTACGTACACGGAGATTAAATAAACGACAGCACACGTGACCTACACCAGGGGGTGGGGCTACACCAGCCCTCATTAAGTGTCATTAAGTGTCGTTAGGCATTGAGCGTCTGCAGTATGTTGGCTTTGCTTTGGCTTACGTTGGCTCCCCCCCCCCCCCTTCTGATATCCCTATCCCGCATCTACCCAAAAAAACCAAATTGCACTTATGATGACTGTACGTTCATGTGTATTTTACTAGTTACGGATGTGTTGCTTTAACTTGTGGAAGAACCTATGCACTTGTAAGTCGCTTTGGATTAAAAGTGTTTACCAAATGACTAAAATGTAAAAATGTAAATGCTTTTTGGTGCAAATTGAGCAGTTCCTAGACACATGAAGATCTGTTCTGCCACGTTGGTGAGCAGCACACTCCCTGGGCAGACCAGTGAAAACGACACTATGCTCTGACATCTCTCACGCACATGTCCATAAATCACAGGCACAAAGAGGAGAGTGGATTTTGGATATTTAGTAAATTGACTTTTCCCATTGGCTTTCGGGCCAAAGGGGTAAAATGTCTACAGGTAAAGAGGGAGAGAACAAGGGGATACTCACACAGAGTTAAAGAGGTAGGCTCGTCCTTGGCTGCCTTGGAACGACTAAGAAAGAGAGAGAGAGAGAGAGAGAGAGAGAGAGAGAGAGAGAGAGAGAGAGAGAGAGATGTTAAACAGCAGCACAGTAATACAGAGCACACAAACTTCACTCTGGTCTCCCAAAGGAACACACACACACACACACACACACACTCACACTCACACACTCACACACTCACACACTCACACACTCACACACTCACACTCACACTCTCACACACACTCTCACACACACACACACACACACACACACAAAGCCCCTATTAGTCAAACTCAGTTTTGGTTGTGAGGCTCTGGCCGTGTGCCAACATGTGCATTAAATAAACATGTTTCTCTCTCCTTCTCCCTCTCTCTCTCTCTCCCTCCCTCTCTCTCCCTCCACCCCTCTCTCCCTCTCTCTCCTTCTCCCTCTCTCTCTCTCCCTGCTGTTGTCTGGCAGGTATATACAGAGCTCCTCTACACTCACAGACTCACAGAGTCAAACTAAAGCTGAGCTCCCTGTACACTCACAGACTCACAGACTCACACTAAAGCAGAGCTTCCTGTACACTCACAGACTCACACTAAAGCAGAGCTTCCTGTACACTCACAGACTCACAGACTCACACTAAAGCAGAGCTTCCTGTACACTCACAGACTCACACTAAAGCAGAGCTTCCTGTACACTCACAGGCTCACACTAAAGCAGAGCTTCCTGTACACTCACAGACTCACACTAAAGCAGAGCTTCCTGTACACTCACAGACTCACAGACTCACACTAAAGCAGAGCTTCCTGTACACTCACAGACTCACACTAAAGCAGAGCTTCCTGTACACTCACAGACTCACAGACTCACACTAAAGCAGAGCTTCCTGTACACTCACAGACTCAGGCTAACAGGACCGGGGCTAACAGGGCCGGGGCTAACTCTGGCTCCACTACTCCCTGCAGTACGGACCGATTTGAACCTGATCTTTATTCACACAGCCCTTCATGGGAGGTCCAAACTACCAGCTGCCCCACCCCCTCCACCCCCAAACTAATTATGAGCCGTCACATCACACCTCCGGATGCTTCATCACGAGTGAGCGCAGTGACGGACAGGTGTGAGAGTCACCTGGGACAGGTGAGATTGCACAGGGGACACAGCAGTGAACACCAGACCTGGTCAGTCACCTAACCGTGGACTCAGATACTATTCTCTGCTGAATGAATCTCATCTGGTGCAATTTCACAGGTTCAATACACCAGACAAGCTCAGTAAAGCACAGAAAAGTATTTGAATCCAAAACAATGTCGTATTTGACCAGGTCCGAGACATTACATTACATTCCATTACATTACACATTACATTACATTACATTAATGGCATTTGGCAGACGCTCTTATCCAGAGCGACATACAGTTGATTAGACTAAGCAGGAAACAGTCCTCCCCTGGAGCAATGCAGGGTTAAGGGCCTTGCGGATCTTACGTGGCAGGCCGTCCTACAGACAGAGACAGACCACTGGGAACACAGACCGGCACTGTGTCCCCATCAGCTGCAGGAGACTTTATCCCTCAAACAGGGAGGACAGGGAGTCCTTAGGGACAGAAATGTCTAAAGGCAGAAAGAGCAAACCCTCCACTTCCTGCTCACGTTAAATCAGGATTAACAAAATGGCCCCTGATCGCTGCAGACCAGGACGCGTGCCACTGCACGTTCTGAGCATTTAAACACATCATTTCCCTCTTTATCACTCCCAACCGGCAGCAGGCAGATCTTCAGTTCCCTGTGAATTACAGGTAGTGTATGCACCCTGTACTGCTCGCTATGCAACCAGTGTGTCCCAGAACGCACTGCAGCATTTATCAAATATCCTTCTGTTTAGAATACAGATACTCCCACTACCCTATGGCTGATCTGTAGCAGACACTCATCCTGACCAATCAAGTGGAGCGCAGTGCAGCACAGCGGTCACAGGACAGGTCTGAGCAGCAGTGTGTGTGTGTGTGAGTGTGTGAGAGTGTGTGTGTGAGAGTGTGTGTGTGTGTGTGTGTGAGAGTGTGTGCGTGTGTGAGTGTGTGTGTGAGAGTGTGTGTGTGTGTGTGTGTGTGAGAGTGTGTGTGTGTGTGTGTGAGAGTGTGTGCGTGTGTGAGTGTGTGTGTGTGAGTGTGAGAGTGTGTGTGTGTGTGTGTGAGAGAGTGTGTGTGTGTGTGTGTGTGTGTGAGAGTGTGTGTGTGTGTGTGTGTGAGAGTGTGTGTGTGTGTGAGATTGTGTGCGTGAGTGAGAGTGTGTGCGTGTGAGAGTGTGAGTGTGTGTGAGAGTGTGTGTGTGTGAGTGTGAGAGTGTGTGAGTGTGAGAGTGTGTGTGTGAGTGTGAGAGTGTGTGTGTGTGTGTGTGAGAGTGTGAGTGTGAGAGTGTGTGTGTGTGAGAGTGTGAGTGTGAGAGTGTGTGTGTGTGTGTGAGAGTGTGAGTGTGAGAGTGTGAGAGTGTGTGTGTGAGTGAGAGTGTGTGAGTGTGTGTGTGTGTGTGTGTGTGTGTGAGTGTGTGTGTGTCTGAGAGAGAGAGGGTTGGGAGTGCCAAATGTGGGATGGATCTACAAAGCTCTCCCATCTCTTAAATATGCGTGAGTTTGCTAGAGCTTCCTTCTTTTTGGACATGAAGCATGGCAAGGTTCCTCAGCCAGCGAGTCTGACCCAGGGTTCCTCAGCCAGCGAGTCTGACCCAGGGTTCCTCAGCCAGCGAGTCTGACCCAGGGTTCCTCAGCCAGCGAGTCTGACCCAGGGTTCCTCAGCCAGCGAGTCTGACCCAGGGTTTCTGGGCTTCTGGAGGAAACCCAATGGTAAGATGGACACACGCTCTGCTGGGTTGGAGGTCTGGTCAGACTGGCCTAAATCACCTATGTGTTCTGACAGGTGTAACTCTGGCATGGGTACTGGCTTACTCTGAGACTGTTATAGTGTCAGAGGATATTATCACTGACCAACTCATTAATGATGGACCTACAACAACTCAAACAACAACAACACTGGACCAGTTTACATTTACAGGGGAAACTAGCACTTCCCTCTGCTGACCACTCAGTGTCTCATTCTGTTTTAATAACTGTGCAGTTGATGAGGATATCTTCATTTACACAGTTAAAGCAGGATCACAGGTCCTACCATCTAGACTTAATCCCTCAATCTGGTTCCCAAACTCTCAGTCACCAGACTGTTTGCATCACGTTCAAGAACACATCACAGAATCTCTATCCCACATACTAAATGGCTGCCACGCATACAAGGGAATGCATATAGCACATAGCAATGCGCAACAGAATTGTGGAACTGTTAGCAAAGGATCTCTCACCATCATACCACTCTATCGTGAGAATGTACAAGCATTCCTGTGTCACTTCAACCATGTTCAACCTTTGCAATAATACAAATTTTCTTTACAATGTGTCTGCTATTACTCCAGACGTTGTTGTTGTTGATGAGGAAAGCAGAGTCCATTTTAGAGGTTGGTTATACATTTGATTTCAGCCTAGAAGAGGCCTTCCTCACTGAGGCACTGAAGTATCAGCCTCTGGTGTCAGCCATAGAACAACTTGGCTACAAGTGTAAACTGTTAGTTTTTATATTTGGTCTGCAGGAATGCCAGAATAGAATTGCGAGCAGCTCACAGGATATTGCTCCGTGTGCAATATGTAGCCGCCATATTTGGAGGCGGTGCTGCTACCTGTACTCCTGTAATTCAGCCTTTATAATCCTGCAATTATAATCCTAATTATTCGGTACTGTGTGCCTGTAGTGTCCATGTCATTATTCTGTACTGTGTGTCTGTAGGGTCCATGTCATTATTCTGTACTGTGTGTCTGTAGTGTCCATGCCATTATTCTGTACTGTGTGTCTGTAGTGTCCATGTCATTATTCTGTACTGTGTGTCTGTAGTGTCCATGTCATTATTCTGTACTGTGTGTCTGTAGTATCCATGTCATTATTCTGTACTGTGTGTCTGTAGTGTCCATGTCATTATTCTGTACTGTGTGTCTGTAGTGTCCATGTCATTATTCTGTACTGTGTGTCTGTAGTATCCATGTCATTATTCTGTACTGTGTGTCTGTAGTGTCCATGTCATTATTCTGTACTGTGTGTCTGTAGTGTCCATGTCATTATTCTGTACTGTGTGTCTGTAGTGTCCATGTCATTATTCTGTACTGTGTGTCTGTAGTGTCCATGTCATTATTCTGTACTGTGTCTGTAGTGTCCATGTCATTATTCTGTACTGTGTGTCTGTAGTGTCCATGTCATTATTCTGTACTGTGTGTCTGTAGTGTCCATGTAATTATTCTGTATTGTGTGTCTGTAGTGTCCATGTCATTATTCTGTACTGTGTGTCTGTAGTGTCCATGTCATTATTCTGTACTGTGTGTCTGTAGTGTCCATGTCATTATTCTGTATTGTGTGTCTGTAGTGTCCATGTCATTATTCTGTACTGTGTGTCTGTAGTATCCATGTCGTTATTCTGTACTGTGTGTCTGTAGTGTCCATGTCATTATTCTGTACTGTGTGTCTGTAGTATCCATGTCATTATTCTGTACTGTGCGTCTGTAGTGTCCATGTCATTATTCTGTACTGTGTGTCTGTAGTATCCATGTCATTATTCTGTACTGTGCGTCTGTAGTGTCCATGTCATTATTCTGTACTGTGTGTCTGTAGTATCCATGTCATTATTCTGTACTGTGTGTCTGTAGTGTCCATGTCATTATTCTGTACTGTGTGTCTGTAGTATCCATGTCATTATTCTGTACTGTGTGTCTGTAGTGTCCATGTCATTATTCTGTACTGTGTGTCTGTAGTGTCCATGTCATTATTCTGTACTGTGTGTCTATATTGTTTATGT
>NC_083770.1:50736574-50759074 GCF_963514075.1 Conger conger | reverse complement strand
CATCGCTGGGACAAACATTCAGGCCAGTCCCCAGGGTACTGAAGGCACTGCAGCATCACACAGACTGTTTAAAAGGCATAAACGTGACCCACACTAACGGTGTAACACACACTGGGTAATGCCTCTCTTCCGTCAGCAGTGCAGACCTGACAGGGTGTGATCCCTTCAGCAGCTCAGAGGGGCGGACTACTCTAAAGACACTGATCAGTTCTGACAGGTTCGCCGTGTAGCAGGTGAGACCAGTCGTCTTCCTGGCTCAGTCTAATTGGTGCAGACACCTAGAAAGGTGACTCGTGCCTCAGATAATAAGCCAGTGAAACGCACTCTCCTGTAGAGCTGGGATAAGCAGGGCATCGGCCTACTATGGCCTGTATATCCCACACTCGCTAGGGTAACAACGTCCTGTATATCCCACACTCGCTAGGGTAACAACGTCCTGTATATTACACACTCGCTAGGGTAACAACGTCCTGTATATTACACACTCGCTAGGGTAACAACGTCCTGTATATTACACACTCCCTAGGGTAACAACGTCCTGTATATTACACACTCCCTAGGGTAACAACGTCCTGTATATCCCACACTCCCTAGGGTAACAACGTCCTGTATATTACACACTCCCTAGGGTAACAACGTCCTGTATATCCCACACTCCCTAGGGTAACAACGTCCTGTATATCCCACACTCCCTAGGGTAACAACGTCCTGTATATTACACACTCGCTCGGGTAACAACGTCCTGTATATTACACACTCCCTAGGGTAACAACGTCCTGTATATTACACACTCGCTAGGGTAACAACGTCCTGTATATTACACACTCGCTAGGGTAACAACGTCCTGTATATTACACACTCCCTAGGCTAGCAATGCCCTGTAAATGACACTCACTAGGCTAATAGTAGCCAGTATATCACACACTCGCAGGCTAACAAAGCCCTGTGTATCCCACACTCACTAGGCTACCTGTGGCCAGTATATCACACATTGCAAATCACTGCTCCTGCCTAACACGCTAAACCCAGAAATATGGCTTCTGTGCGCCACACTCCCTGACCGTTTGGAAGATGGTGGCATGATTCCCGACAGTGGGGAACCCATTCCGGGACGTGGAGACGGAGAGCCGTACCTTGGATATGAGCTCGTCGTGGTTGGCCAGGTGGGCCCGGCAGTGGATGCAGCTGTAGGTGCGATGACAGTTGGGCAGGTAGGCCTGGAAGGTCTTGGACTTGGTCATCTTCACCATCTCACTGTGGGGTTCCTCGCTGGCCTCCGGGCTGGGGCTGGATGTGCTGCAGCTCTGCTGGACTTGCTGACAGAAGAAACACTGGAAGATGCAAGCAAAAGCCGTCGTTGTTCTGGAGTGGGTGTGTGGCACGCCCCACACATGCACCACAAGAGAAATGCACACCTGCAGGAGGGAGGGAGAGAGAGAGAGAGGGAGGGAGTGAGGGAGGGGTGAAGGTTAATGAGTGTGCATGATCATCCATAAAGAAGATTTTAACAAGCGCACTCAAGCTTGCCCCACTGAGCACAAACAGCATTTGCTTACATGAAGAGGATTTTGTGGAAAAATATCATTCATAAGTTTCAAATGTATTCAAATGAATGAACCAGTTTGATGACTAGTGAGTTAATTGTTTAAACTTAAGTGCTGCTCTGACAGGGGTGGTTTGCCTTACTAAGCCCTGCTGAATGTGCGTGTGTGATTGTGTGAGCCTCTGTATGCTCACTCTCCTGCTGTACGCTCACTCTCCTGCTGTACGCTCACTCTCCTGCTGAATGTGCCTGTGTGATTGTGTGAGCCTCTGTATGCTCACTCTCCTGCTGAACGCTCACTCTCCTGCTGAATGTGCCTGTGTGATTGTGTGAGCCTCTGTATGCTCACTCTCCTGCTGAACGCTCACTCTCCTGCTGAACGCTCACTCTCCTGCTGAATGTGCCTGTGTGATTGTGTGAGCCTCTGTATGCTCACTCTCCTGCTGAACGCTCACTCTCCTGCTGAATGTGCCTGTGTGATAGTGTGAGCCTCTGTATGCTCACTCTCCTGCTGAACGCTCACTCTCCTGCCGAATGTGCCTGTGTGATTGTGTGAGCCTCTGTATGCTCACTCTCCTGCTGAACGCTCACTCTCCTGCTGAATGTGCCTGTGTGATTGTGTGAGCCTCTGTATGCTCACTCTCCTGCTGAACGCTCACTCTCCTGCTGAACGCTCACTCTCCTGCTGAATGTGCCTGTGTGATTGTGTGAGCCTCTGTATGCTCACTCTCCTGCTGAACGCTCACTCTCCTGCTGAATGTGCCTGTGTGATAGTGTGAGCCTCTGTATGCTCACTCTCCTGCTGAACGCTCATTCTCCTGCCGAATGTGCCTGTGTGATTGTGTGAGCCTCTGTATGCTCACTCTCCTGCTGAACGCTCACTCTCCTGCTGTATGCTCACTCTCCTGCTGTATGCTCACTCTCCTGCTGAACGCTCACTCTCCTGCTGAACGTGCCTGTGTGAGCCTCAGTATGTTCACTCTCCTGCTGAACGCTCACTCTCCTGCTGTATGCTCATGTCACTCAAAGCACTGGAGCCTCTGAACACTGAACATACAGCAGGGCCAGAGCACTGCTGCACTGGGGGCTTCTGAGGAAACAAAACCCCCCCCCCATAAAATCACCCATACCGTTAATTCCCCACTTACAACTTTCACATGATTTCCCTTGATTCCTGTGATGCAATCAATTTAATGGCTGAGAGACAAGCGTATTTTAAACCAGTGTCAACATATATACGTCACTGGCTTATATGGAGAGTAATCATGATGACGAATATCACACTCCATCCCATCCTATCCATTTATTACCCTCATAGACACCCCCATTACACAGCTACTGTCCTGGACAAACACATTCTAAAATGTTGTGCAAGGGATGAAACAACAACCGTCTCAGCTCAGCACGCAGTGTCGCAAGAGCACAACAGGAAAGCGTGCGTTAACCCATGCGAGGCGCGCACAGCAAAACAATAACAAAAAAAAGCTTCCGCAAAAGTACAGGAAGCCAGGGGCCAGCGTGCTTCCGGTCTGCGCCGGTCAGCCAATCCCTGCTCGCATTTACCCCAGTTCAACGGGAAGTCTGTTTATCGCACCCGTCGTTTGTTTCGTTTTTGCCACCATCGCCTTGTAATTATGTGTTAGAGTGCTTTCCACACAATAGAGCGCTTTCGCGCATTCCATCTAGAGGGACGCACACGCGCATATCCACTAAACCGAAAGCCAAATATGGTGTTTACCCCGAAGGCCTGTATTTGCCTAGATATTCACCCACAACCCGGCAGCGTATGATGTGCCTGGCTGTCTGCCAGCATAGCGACCCCCAAGAGAAGAGCCCTCTGAAAGCTTTTCACACGAGGCTCGCCGCGAAAACGGCCGGGTCGGCAAGGTAAAAAAAAAAACCGTTAAATTAGGATTCACACTCCGCTCGACACCTCTACCCCAGTGGTGGCAATGGTCGTGGTTCCTCTTCTCAAGGTCTAGAAAACAGTTCTGCTCGCTAACATCAACACGGAGAACGCTTTAGAGAAATACAAAACGTGTCTCATTTCAGGACAAAGCTTCTTAGCTGCTGTGCATACTTCACCGCGAGCAGTTATCATTAGTTAGGCCTACTTAATAAAATAGTTTAGTGGCCAAGGTACACTAGGCACGTGTAATGACGAGTTGTTTAACAAAAGACACGAATTGAACAGACAGACCACCTGACACAAAAAAATGAAAATATGCCTCTTCATTAGAACAATGGTAAGGCGTTAAATTGCATGTCCATTTTAAACCACAATACATCATTGGCCTACATATCTGGCTGAAGAATGACATGCCCCAGATCCACGCAACAAACGAGAATAACCTGAACGCCAGGCTATAACACAAACTATTCCATTACTCTTGTCAGTTTGCAGAACTTGTAACTTTGCATGTCGTGGGTGTATGTCTTCAGCTGTTGTTTAACCGAAACCTAAAGGTAACAAACAACAGTGCTTCCAATATGGCTAATCTACAGGTGCAGTTAACACCGACAGAAGATTAACACAGAGGCTAATGTCAGCGATGACATCTCCTACTGTGCAGGTCTCAGATAAGGCAACATCAAACTCACACACAGGCCAGTCAGGTGCCATCTGTGGCAATGTTGTTTGGCAACCACTACCACAAAGCAATACTTTCACTGCCACTACCGCAACATAGAGCAACTGGGACATTTTGACTCAAACACACCGCATAACACAAGCCACTGCATGTTAAGTATATTATACTGTACATACTGCGACTGTGCGCCACTGTAACCCGTTTCTGTGCGCAAGTCATTTAAATCCTAGACAGATGAAAACACTACAATCTATTCAGGTTTTGTCAGTTCCTATAAAAGCAGGTATTTTAATTTTCTGTTATTAGATAAAACAAAGCATTGGGGAAACGTGGAGATATTTCTGCGTGCGCCAAGTCTCCACGGTGGACCTGAGGTAAGGCTGTTCGTGGCTCACGGACATGTGAAAGAACAATGGATCTGCCAGAGAGAGCGAAGAGCCACTTCACAACGTGCTGCTTTGTACCTGAAACAGGAAGAAGCAAGCTATCTTCTCTGTCTTTTATCTCCTGTTAACCAGTTGTTCACGTATACCTACTTAGAATTTAGTATTGCATTTATGCTCCGTCTCGTTAGCCACAACAAGAGACGGTGTCATTCATTTACATATTACATGTATGTAAACGGAAAATTATATTTTATGTTGCACAGGGATAATTTACAACTCGTATGGATTCGCCATGGCTCGCAATCTTATAATCGGGTAGTTTACAATACAGGATACATGTCTGTGAAACGCGCTTCCGTGTACTTTTAGAAGATATACTTTCAGCAAAGTTTAGAAATTGTTTCGTATAACGCATGGATATATTAACAGCTCATGGGGAATCGACTGAAAGCGCTATTTTTCCTGAGCTATGCTCTATCGTGATAGGTCGTTGATAGTTGATAGTTGCGGTTTTATCATAAATATGCAAAAGCCATTAGCAAGAGTTGGACAATCTAACTTTTACCATCACAAAATCAACAAGAAACAACTCAAGTCATGCGCTCTTCTTCATTTGACACAGCACTTACCACCTGAAAACAGCTTTCCCCGAATCCAGTTTTTACACAGAATATATTTTTGTGCTTAAGATGGGAAAAAAAAAAAGCAAATAAAGGAAATAACCGTTTTATTGTCTGAAATATGTCGATACTGTCCTAAGCCTTCTGAATTGATGCGGTATATTAGGCTTGTGTATAGACTCCCATGTAGCCTACATGTCTCGTCTTTGTTGCCTTTGTGTTCGTGATAGACTAGCCTGGTAGCTTTGTGATGAGTACGTCATTACGGGGACGCCCCTATACATGATTGACACTTACAGCAGCCACTAAACTAGCAGACATGGCGCGATGACGACTGTGGTAAAAACGCTCCCGGATGTGTAAATAAATACAGGAAAGCATGACGAGCGTTCACATTTAACCAATTTTGATATCATAAGTCAATGTCGGTTCATTCAAAAGGCTAAATATTAGAAACATAATCATACTAACTTGTAATAAACAGAGTGTATATGGAGTATCTGGGGAAGAAGCACATTGTAATTGCTTTTCAATTTAGGAGTGCCACCATAAATTCTACATTTTATTCAAGATTTTAATTTGTTGTTATGGCTGCGAGTGTTACATTAACATATTATTACAATGGCGTAATGACGAGCCCTTAACATTTTGAACCAATCATTTAAATAGCAGCAATGTAAACCCTATTTAGTGTTAATATAGGCTATAACTGGCCCTGAAAATAAAATGACTAAATCACCAAAATCTCAAGACGGTCATCTGCGACACGGACTTGAAAAGACCGTTGCACCTGGTTGAGAGATGCTTCTACCCTGTCCGAGGTAATGGGTAATGCGTCACAAGCGCATCTGCTACAGCTTATAAATAAGCAAGTCTGTGCTGCTAAAACAGAAGCTAAAACGTACATCACGTACTGCACGCATAATTCGCAGTGTAGCCTCGCGGGTGAGCAGTCAAACTCGAACTAATTGCAAGGCTGTGCAGCCATTTTCTTCTTGGATTTGTTTTTATTTCCACTGCACTGAATTCAGACTCATTCATGAAATTATGTAAGGCGTCTCAATGACTACAGCTGATAACAATATTAACTTGATTTCACTGTCGTGCAAACGCGCGCTGCAGCGTTCAGACTTCATAGGTATCAAATTAACGGCACAAACATTTTCTTAAAAAAAAAAAAAAAAAACATGTTACAAAAATAACTTTGCGTCGAATCAATGCACTGATGATGTCATATGTTTGCGTTCTGCGCCTCCCGCTTTTATGACCCAGTTGTTCGCTAGCAACAATTCAGGACTAGTCAGGTTATTGCGTCCGTTTGCCCACACACTGTCAGCCAATACAGATGCAGTCTAGTTTATTTAAGTGGCAAACAGATGACTGATATTATGCTTTGTCATTCAGCAAGCGAGCAAGGGGGAAAGAAAGATGCAGATCTCTCAATGTGACCTTTTTCACGCCTGTGACAAGGCTTCAATGAAATCCAACATAATTGAAATTCAATCATTTTGAATAGCCTGCCACGTTTTAACATTACATTAGAAATACACTTAAATGACATTACTACATGGCAACCACGACCTGCTACAGAAAGCAATATCATGTCGATACTTACGCAAAAACAATGATCTCCCTTTCGGACGGAGGTGGAGAATAGGATTTCTCCACGGCCGCTTTCTTTCTCATTCACAAGTAGTGTGTTGTGGACCACGCACGAGGGCCACAGTCCTAGAGATAGCGAGGTTTCTTTAATGTCTTTTATTGCATTTCATATTTCTCCCGTTCCACCGCCCGTCTGTGTAGACTAATTCATTGACCGAGATCACTTAAACGTGTATCTACTCCTCAGCTGTAAGAGTGCACAATTCCAGCACCGTGTTTTCCAAACTAGCTAGCTCTTATATTTCCCATTTATGTGTCTCGATTAGCGCTGCTGCGGTTTGGTTGAAGCCGTTACAATGACAGCAGCCTCCACTCCAGGACGTATTGGAGTTGCATATAACCTAGCCAACTAGACCGTTTGAAAGCCTCGTTTTTTTCAACGCAGAGTCTGATATGAGCGTTTATATTCTTTCCCACGCAAATCCCCTCCGTTCTGATTTTTCCAAAAATATTTCATGAAATAAGATTGAATTATTTTCCCTATATATTTCCTTTAATCAGCAGCGCGTATCGCTGGGTCTTCCTGGCCCGGGATCCCTGTAAACTCATCCGACCGTGTATTAAAAGCGTAAACTGACAGCTTCTCCAAACCTTTTCTGATCTATGCTACAGCTGCCGAGTCGCGTCTTTTGTTTTGTTACTGCCTGTCGCTACATTCGAACTTGTTACAGCGAAACAGGCAGGCTCAGAGACCAGCCTTGCCACCGCAATTCTGACCAATTAGAGCAAGCAAAATTCAGCCGCAGCCAATGCTTGGCCAGTAAACTCCGCTCTGGTTGTCACCGAAAGCCAATCACGACAGGTCCTGGGGCGAGACAAAGCCAGAACGCGCTTAGCTTGTTTTTGGTGGTGCGCGCCCCCGCGAACGACACGTGCCAATTCTCCACTCAGGGCGCCTGTGAGCGCGCATTACGTAGGCACGTGGTTGAAGTAAACAACAGGCGCGCAGCCGCGGTTTTTCCGAAACAATTTGTTTAGCAAACAAATGGATTTCTCCGATTCCTGTAGTCTATAAATAAATTAATTACACAATTTACCCGAAATAATCGCGCAATACCACAAAACCGGGTGTGTAATCTGAATTGAACGATTAACACGTTTAAGAGCCTAGTTGTCCCTTTGTTTGAACACTTGCGTGAATCTGCACTAATGCGGACCCCCTTTTAACTATTTGCTGGAAATGGCCGTTTAACAACGACTGTCCTTTCCTTCAATGGAATATTAGATATAGCCAACAGGGGGGAATTTGAGTTAAGTCATTCATAAAATATCGGCCAGGAGAAACTCTTTAAACGATATTCAGAGTGTCAGATATTCAGCGATATTGTCAGTTGTGTTTACCTACATAAACTGTACAGGGAATTAAATGTCATCCATTAATAAGCTACCATTGCTCACTAAAGCAATACTATTTTTACCTGTCTAAAATATTAAATCGCAATTATCATTTATAATTTCGCAGACCTCATTACTCTGGCTACCGTTAAACAATATATAGCAGTAGCTTTGTAACTTCAGTATAAACAAAGAACAATGTTGTAAACACCGTCCGTAATATTTGTCATTACATATGGAATATGTCTGGGTTGGGTAGCTATGGGTTGTATTCGTTTCTCTGCATAAACTTGACGAGGAACTATTAAGAAATACAGTGTAAATTAAATCAATACAAAACTCCTTTTTGTTCTGCCAGAGTTCAGACCGAGCCGCTTTATGTTGCGGGCACATTATGCTATGATGTCCTTGTACATCATAATCCGTTTTAACATAAAAATAGGCTGCGATGAAACCCTGCCCGCATTAGCTCGGTTTCCGGGCGTTCACTGCTCTCTGCGCGAGGGCGTCGGTACCGCGCACGCTCAGCCACTGACCTGCCAACATTCACAATAACGTCATAACAAGCTGAGGTCATACGTAGGTGGGTACAATCCAACCTTACAAAAACCTATGAAAAATATAAAATCCAAAGTAAATTATTTTAACAAAATATTTTGTTAGGGTTATAACACAATTATGTCATTGGCGCATTGATACATATGTTACTATACTGTTGATATTGTAGAATAAAGCAGATTGCTTTGACTGTGAAGTCCAGTGGCCTTGTTTCTGTAAAAATCTGAGAATACTTTCGTCTCATGAAGTCAAAATACATTTCCCACTTCCCATACTGGACTGTAACATTGGATATTGTGGGTTTGGGTGTTCATGCAGCCTACATGTACCCATCTTTCTGTTTCAAGCTATATAGTTGTTCTTATTGAAAATGTATGAATTGTGAGAAAACGATGTTTAACTGAAGAAGGTGAGTAAATGACAGCTAAAGGGTTTGGCTCATACAGGTAGCACAGGCAGGCTCCCCCAGGACAGGTGAAGGGTTCCAGGTGAGTCCTGGATTGTGACGTACCTGAGCAGGGACTCTCTGCGAGTGCTGCTGCTGTGTGCGTCTTCATAACGGGCCCCTGGGTGCACTGTGTGCTGGGCCCCAGGTTGTGCTGGGCCCCAGGGTGTGCTGGGCCCCAGGGTGCGCTGGGCCCCAGGTTGTGCTGGGCCCCAGGGTGTGCTGGGCCCCAGGGTGCGCTGGGCCCCAGGTTGTGCTGGGCCCCAGGGTGTGCTGGGCCCCAGGGTGTGCTGGGCCCCAGGGTGTGCTGGGCCCCAGGGTGTGCTGGGCCCCAGGGTGTGCCAGGCTCCAGGCCCATCTCACATCACTGTGTGCTCGTGAGCACGACAGTGAGCTGAAATGTGTGCAGGATTCAGAGTGCGCTTTAGCTTGAACGCTGATGACAAATACAGCTAATATAATATTAATAACCATGATCTGCACGTGACCACCCTTCACCCCCACATTACAGCTCCTCAGTACACATCTAAACTATGTACACTTCGTACCTTAAAAGACACTGTTCAGGATTTTATTTAAAGGTAACTGCAGAATGCATGTGATTTCACTCACTGTATGTTGTACATGTTCTTGTGATGTAAATGGTGAGTTTTCAGCCGGCTCGGTGAGCTCAGTGCTCCCAGGTGTCATGGCTGCCACTGTGTGCGTGTCTGTCAATGTCACAGGGGGGGTTGGTGTCCTCTAAATAATGTATACACCCACAGAAAGGCACATAAACAAATAGAAGAAATGTATTAGTCACTGTACAGTAGATACATATTTTTACAGTATGTGGGCTTTTTGGAATGAAGGATTGCAAACATTTTACAAACACAACTGGTAAAAATCAGACCACTGGCGCCATCTCCTGGAGAGACTCTTAAAACCTTACATGACCTTTTTGCATTCATTTATGTGTATTTATTTTTTCATCACTTACTGTATTTATATAATCATAAATAAATAATAATAATAAATGTCATTATAAGAGGTCTACCAGCTTTAGTCAGTTGCGCTGCAGGTTTCTTAACATACGTATTCATACGCATATGTGCGTGTGTCTGTCTGTGTGTATGCATACGCATATGTGTGTGTGTGTATGCATACGCATATGTGCATGTGTGTGTGTCTGTGTGTGTATGCATACGCATATGTGTGTGTCTGTGCATGTGTATGCATACGCATATGTGCATGTGTGTGTGTATGCATACGCATATGTGCGTGTGTGTGTGTCTGTATGCATACGCATATGTGCGTATGTGTGTGTCTGTATGCATACGCATATGTGCGTGTGTGTGTCTGTATGCATACGCATATGTACGTGTGTGTGTGTGTCTATGCATACGCATATGTACATGTGTGTGTGTCTATGCATACGCATGTGTGTGTGTCTGTGTGTATGCATACGCACATGTGCATGTGTGTGCTCTGAGCTATTTTAATATTTGAACTCAGTTTATGCACAGTGGACAGCACAATGGAGCAGAAACAGGGACTTATTTCCAGTGTTTAATGTGAATAAAGCGTGTTAGAGACACAGGTTAATGTGAATAAAATGTGTTAGAGAAACAGGTGCATTTTAGCTGGAGAGCTTCATTAGAGCCCCCAGCAATTTTCATATTTTTGTTATTGTTCCATATTAGTTGGACAGCTATTAGCTAAATTGTTATAATAGAATATACTACAAGTTTTTAATACCTGCCTGAAATTTGCCTAAAGAAATAAAAATGCACAAAATATTATAATTTTAATATCCTGCCTTTCTTGTTTCAGTTTTATTTTTATTCGCTGTACCATTCAGTTCATTTTAGCTGTTCTTTTTTCAAACAAAACCTTCCTTGATGGCTTAGCTAGTGTTAAATACAGCTATATTTTTAAAGGCTATAGCTCACAGATGTAGCTCTGGGGAAGAGAAAAGATGTCATTTCTGTTCCAGGATGTGATCCACTCACTCCGTTGCCATGCGAAATGCATCAGTCTGTAGTCAAGGGCCGCAGGCTGCCGCAGCAGCAGGTCTTCAGCACCAGTCCTCCGGGGCAAATTAGCTTAACCTCAATCTTCTTCTGTTTTCCCTTTTCACATTTTCCATTCACGTTGAAGAAAGCTCGCGGAGGGCAGCTCGTCGGTTGCCGTGCCAACTGCAGAACTAGAGCGCCCACACGTCCTACGAGTATAATGAACCGCAGGAAACCTAGCGCCGCTAACATGAACTAAAAACAAAAGAGTTTGTCAAAGGATTTACAGGTTTCGTACATGTGCCTTCTCACAAATTGTAAAGGAATGTGATTGGAGACGTTTCTAGAAGGATTATTGATTCAGCATAGAACTAGAGCGCCCCCGTATTAATTCCCTTCTCTCTGCCTCTTAACTAGCGGAGGCTGTCGTTGATAGCAGGACAGCAGGACCACAGGACTGTGCATGTTTACTGTCCTGTTTTAAACACAGTCCATGTAGTCTGAATGTTAAGGAGAGAGCTGGCTATGTGGGGTTCTCTCGGGGCTGTGGAAGGCCTGATTTTGGAAAGACAGACCCACTCATTGCACAAGTTAGCTGTTAGACACATTCACAGGTCCCATACCTCAAGTCCGGTCACCTGACCACCCCTCAGTGCAACTGGCTCAATGTGCTGAGCATTCTGGCACAAAATGGCTGCCGTGCATCACCCAGTTGGGGCATGCTGAATTCCCTTGGTCACTGGAAAGTGCTTTGGGATTGTGAAAAGCACTATATGAATGCAGTCTCTCCTTATTCTTAGAGCTTTCCTGCAGTAATGCAGGGTAGATTCAGTGTGCTATTAGGGGGGCAGACTAGCACAGTAAATAAGATGAATTTCCCCAGAAATGGGCAGTCCTTGTGAGGTCAGGACTGGTGGATCTGTAGCACGTTTACTGCCAACTGTTAACCTGCAGCAACCTACCCCTTACTGCGGTCTGTACTTACTGCTGGTCACAGGAGTTATGACATCTACAGTGCTCTGTTCCAATCTGAAATGCTTATTTAAAAAGCCTCATACGTAACTCTGCACTGAGGGCTTTAGAGTTGTGCTGTGTGAGTAGTTAGGTATTGGCTAGGTCCGTTACTGGAACTCTGTTGGTGAAATGCCAGCCTATTGTTTGTAAAGCAGCAGTGTTGGACTACATTGGGTGGAATAATGGGTGGATTTGTGTTAAACGTTGAACACTTCCGTCTGACATATCTGACGCAAGAGCATCCTGTGGCATCAGAAGCCCTCTTTCAGCACAGGGAGTGCTGGCAGCTACACTCCCTGGGGGGAAGGCCGTTGTGTAACACTGCATGGTGTGTGATTTGTGTGGATGTAACACGAGACAGCAACTCCCAAAAACAACTAGGGCTGCATTTATACTAATTTTAAGTTAAGAGGACACTGGAGTAATGGCCTAAATAAATCAGAGAACGGCGGGAGAGTTTCACGTGGCAGTTTGACTTCACAACAGCAACAGGACTTCCATTGTGCTTTCATGTAAAAAAAACCATTCATGGTATGTTCAGGTTCTACAGATGTGTGAAATGCCCAATAACCACGTCCTCGTATCGGACCTGAGGCACAGAGACGGCCGCCTGTCTGGTTTCATTTGGGTCCTGTTGTTTTCGGCTGTACTGGGAAGCTCCTAATGGCATTTGTCCATCGCAACACACAGTGTTGAGAGTTCAGTTTCTGATCCCAGCAAAATCACAAAAAACCCGAAACAGAGCTTGTGTTTACATTTTACCACACAGGACTGAGGAGGAGGGATGCAGCACTTACAGGGCCTGAAGCCATCTGGGACTGGGACTGCAGAAGTGATTCTCCTGCTTTCTGGGATCTGGATCTACAGCTTATTGAATGCGTTGAGGAAAGAGCCTTTTCCTCAGTGTTAGACATTTGTGGCAGGGTGATATTGTCTAGACCTTTGGAATATGGACCTATCATCCAACACACAACAGCCAATTTTAAGTCTGAATGCTGAACAGCATTGCACATTGAACAGCAGAACAGCTTGTAATACAGAAAGTGTTGGACACAGTGTGCAGAGATAGGCTACATGCATTAACTCCACTACAGCATTAAATTAGGCTTTCAGAGAGCTGGCTGATCAGGATCGCTGCAAGCTGACATGTCATGATACCGAGGCCCTGCGTAAACCCGCGGAGACAGAGCATAAGGCGGTGTGTATTCAGTCCAGCAACAACACAAACACAATGGTGCGGTTTGTCTAACGTTTTACCCCACTGACGTCTAGATGGCAGTAATAAAAAATAAAATAACAATGAGGTGTAATTATGCGTTCCGTTCTGTCCACAAAAGCGATCTGCTCTCCGCTCACTTTTATCAATGGGGCCGTGGGACTGCTGTGGTTTCAGTCTCACAGTGACGCTTTTAATTCCGAGAGCTAAAATAAGCGTCAAACTCGAGCCCGCGTTATTTCATGAATTACAGACACGGCTGGGGTTGTGGTTTGGCACACGCGTGCAACCCATATCCACATTAATATTCACGTTTTAAGTTCCTTTTTTATAAAAAATGATTTACCGACCGATATCCTTATCCGAAAGCTGACGCCAAGACCGATGAAAATAACTTGCGGTAAGGTGAATCCTTCCGCAATCTACTAATTTGGTTACTAAGCAACACGTCTTCCATTTCCGTGTTTTGCGGAAGGTATAGCTGCCGTTACTTCTGTGCGGCATATATATCAGAAGAATACTTGCCGGCTAGATGTTTACCCCGTTAATACACCGTGTATTAACGTGTGTAAACCAACGGGTAAACTTCATCTAGCCGGCAAGTATTCTAATGATATTGTTCACACGTAGAAACTAATTTTTCTTGCTTTCCCGAAGACCCACCTTCAGAGGCTCACCTGAGACGCAGCAGGTCTCGCGACGGGTCCGACGTCAGGACACAAAGCAGAGAGGGGAGAGAGAAAAAGCAAGAGAAGAAGAGGAGAAGTTCTTCATCATCTTCATCTTCCAGCAGCAGCGCCAGCCCTTCCCCCAAAAGGAAACCGCGTCCTGCCTCCGAGAGTCAAGGTTCTTTATTTCACTCATATGCCCAAGGTGTCACAGAATAGATTCCCATGTGTCATCTTTAATGCCAATCTGTACACCAGTGGTCCTCACTCCTGGTCCAAGAGAACCGCAGGGTGTGCTGGCTTTGGTTGCTCAGCACTTAGTGAATACATTAAAGCAGTTAATTACATGGTTAACTCACCTCACCTGGTTTCTTGGGTCTGAATTGGCTGCTGATTTTAAGATGAAAACAGAAAGCAGTCGAAAGTAACGCTTTTTTGTTTGATCCAATTACTAGGGCCGTGCCAACACGTTTGTAATAACACACAAATATGAAATGTCCAGCTCTGTTTTGATGCTGTGTTGCAAACATAAAACACGGAAAAACTTAAATAAATCAATCCTCCACACTCCATTGGAGTGTGACTGAGCTGCACGCGACCCGTGCAACCGATGTTACGTGATCAAATAAAACACTGTTGCACAGAAAACTGGGTTCACCTTTACTTACACACATATAGTAAGAACTTCGGCTTGTAAAACAGAACGTGTTGGACACAGTGTGCAGATATAGGCCACATGCATTCGCTCCACTACAGCATTAAATTAGGCTTTCAGAGAGCTGGGTGATCAGGATCGCTGCAAGCTGACGTGATGATACCGAGGCCCCGTGTAAAACCAGGCAGAGCATAAGGCGGTGTGCATTCAGTCCAGCAATAACACAAACACAATGGTGCGGTTTGTCTAACGTTTTACCCCACTGACGCCTAGATGGCAGTAATAAAAACATAACAATGGGGTGTAATTATGCGTTCCGTTCTCCGTGCTGTAATAATTGAAACGTTAGACAGCCCACTTTGAATACCCGGTAGTTGGGTCGATGTGACTAAATACGCTCGACTGCTTACAGCATTTTCATACAAATGCACTTACAGCTCGTTTCAGTGAAAGCGCAATGACATTAAAAACACCTTGTGATCACTTCATTTATTCCCGCATTATCCAGCACTGCTGGAAGGCAGCCAGCCTCCAGGAAGGACCTCAGTTATCAGTAATAATTGTTTTTTTTTAATGTTTAGTGAATATAATTGTTAATTTCGAAACGCCAAAGTTGCCAAGAGGATATGTTTTTTCGAATTGCGAAATGAAAAAAACAAAGCAGGTGGGTACAGTGTTTTTATTCAGGCGTTTGTGGTTACAGGTCATGGCAGAAAATAATTTTGACATCAGTAATTCATGGTGGCGGTCTGCAGGCCCATTTCCCCACCATTCGGCCCCTTCAGAGGAAACATCAAACCTCTCAACCGATATCAACGCTCCGCTTTAATACCGGCTAAAAACGCTAACGCACCCCAGAGTCCACAACTGCCTGTTTCTTTTTTAAAGTGAGATTCACAATCAAATGTTTTACTAATCAAAACATACTTACAGAGGAGTAGTTTAATACATGGAAACGATTCTTTAACAAGATTAAAATTCACTAGAAACATAACATTCATTTTACAAATAAAAAAAAGGGCTTACACAAAACATCCAAAAGAAAAATAAGGCCGATGGGAGGGTAGAAAGTGGACCAGAAGCAAAACAGAAAATAAAAAGCTCTATCTTTTCACCTTTTGAAGACAGAATAACCATCACACAGCCAATGCCATAGAATTTATCTTTAATTACATAATCGTGAGAATAAAGAACTGCAATCACAACTGATCCATCAAAATGAAGCAGAGCAGGACCAATGAAGGCACAGAACCACACAGGCTGCACGGAGACCAGCACAAGCTATCTTACAGATTGTTTCCGGAAGCTTCTCAGCCCCACGTTTAGACTCTTAGACTGTACCTGACCAGGTAAGGAGAGCCAGTGTTTACCAGTGAGAGCGTAAACACAGTGACTGCTCGTTAGGAGATTTCACAAAATTCTGTTTTTATTTTCCTGCAAGATGAGATGGTCCCCCAACACTTTGGCAGATCTTCCATGACTGTAAAAAGCCCATGATCATTTTCTGCTTTTGTGATTTTAGTCATGGGAAAGATCATTTAGTTTATCCAAAGAGAGGTGTCCAAACATTATCCTGAAACAGCCAATGACAGCCCATTCCCCAGGCCTGTTTGTTGCATATCCTGCGGCAGTCTGCAGGAGGACTACACTTTGACCCCAGTGCTGATGAGAAACAGCTGCTTTGTAAAGTCCAGTTGTCCGTCTGAGGTGGAACAAAAGTGCAAACTGCTTCCAATTTCCAATTCTAAACCAATATCAGCAGGTGGGTCAAAGAGCTAATGGTGTTCAGGAGCAAAGGTGCTCAAATCTGTACTCTTACACACACTTAATGCAAACAGCTGGCTGAAGAGGCATCATTCAGTGACTCTTATCTACGCGAGTGGAACGTACTGCTCTGGGATGGAGAGAATAATCGAGCCCATACGTTTAAAAAAAGGAACGGACAGGAAAGCCGCTTGGGAACCGGGAGACCGCGGGAGGATCCGAGATTCCCGTGACGTGGCACTTCATCTTTGTATAGAAAGCTTTTAACAGTCAGGCAAGGGCACAGTCTTCTGTTACAAGGCAAGAGAGAGGGACTGACTCACCACAGAGGGAGAAACGAAGAGGCACAATGCTTGAAAGAGTGGACAGAGAGGGAGAGAGAGAGGGGCAGGTAAAGTCCACACCGCACAACTGGATCTCTAAATAAAAAAGCCTGAGCAGGTGTGTGTGTGGGGGGGGGGGGGTGGGATGCTGTGCTCCCTCCTCTCGGTGTCTGACGACAGAATCACGCAGAAACAAAATGGCTGCCGTCGCTTGAAGCTGCAGTCAGCCACTGGTCTGCAGAACTCTGGCAACGTGGTATTCCTATTGGCTCACCTGGCTCATCCATGAGAGAAGGGTTCTTATTGGCTAGCTTAGCCCAGTCATGAGAGAGGAGTTCCTATTGGCTAGCTTGGCCTAGCCCTGAGAAAAGGGTTCTTTTATTGGCGAGCCTGGCCCAGCCATGAGAGAGGAGTTCCTATTGGCCGAGAGAAGAATTCTTACTGGTTTGTGGGCAGAGGATGAGACCAGGGATTGAGTGGTCTCCTTCTGCTAATGCTGAGGGCGTGTCCCCTGATCTGATCCCAGGCCAATATGGCACTGTAGGTGAAACGGGCACATGTACAGATAATCAGAAAATGCACAGAGCACTACATTACATTAACTAGTGGCAGCTCTATATTACATTAACGCCTCAGCTCTAGCCACAGCTCTATCAGTGGCAGGATTGGGGGGGGGGTCAGTGGAGGTATGGGGGGGAGGGGGGGGGGATTGGTGGCAGGATTGGGGATCGGTGGTGTGTGTGCGCAGTATGGGGTGGAGGGTGTGTGTGTGTGTGTGTGTGTGCGCAGTGTGGGGTGGAGGGTGTGTGTGTGTGTGTGTGTGTGTCTGTGTGTGTGTGTGTGTGTGTGTGTGTGTGTGTGTGTGTGCGCAGTGTGGGGTGGAGGGTGTGTGTGTGTGTGTGTGTGTGTGTGTGTGTGCGCAGTGTGGGGTGGAGGGTGTGTGTGTGTGTGTGTGTGTGTCTGTGTGTGTGTGTGTGTGTGTGTGTGTGTGTGTGTCTGTGTGTGTGTGTGTGTGTGTGTGCGCAGTATGGGGTGGAGGGTGTGTGTGTGTGTGTGTGTGTGTGTGTGTGTGTACGCAGTACGGCAGGGGTGTGAAACTGAACTCCCAGGGGGATGGGTATCTGCTGGGTAACCCTAAGGGGCCGCAGTATCTGCTGGTTTTTGAGGTTTCCTTTCAATCAGCTGTCAATTAAGGCCTCCAAGGTGTGTCGATACTTAGCCAATCAATGACTTAAATGCACCACAGGTTCTGAGAACCCGAAAACCAGCAGATGCTGTGGCCCTCCAGGACTGGAGTTAAACCTGCAGACACTGTGGCCCTCCAGGACTGGAGTTAAACCAGCAGACACTGTGGCCCTCCAGGACTAGAGTTAAACCAGCAGACGCTGTGGCCCTCCAGGACTGGAGTTAAACCTGCAGACGCTGTGGCCCTCCAGGACTGGAGTTTGACAGCTGTGCAGTACGGGGAAGGTGTGTCTGCGTTGCCTAAACTGAGTGATTAGCGGTGGGTGAGTCTTGAGCCCAGATCTCAAATGGCATCTTACAGACCCTAACAGACCCTAACCCCTCCCTGAAGGACAGGGGATGACACAGACTTCACATCAACGTTTATTCAGGAGGCTCATCCTCCCTCTTCAAGGATAATAATAATAAAAACAACAATAATAATCATAAGGACAACACCCATGAGAATAATCACCATTTTTTCTGGAAACGTAGGAAAGAGGCTGAGCCCAGCAAACACACACCCCCAGCCGAAACCCCCAAAACACACCCCTAGAGACGGCCAGAGGACAGCATGCGAGAGAGAGAGAGAGAGAGAGAGAGAGAGAGAGAGAGAATGTGTTGGAGAGAGTCAGTCCGGGCGCGGGTCCTGGGTGAGGAGACGGGGGGGATGGCGATGGGGGCGTGGCCACAGCACATCAGTAAGAAGCAAGAGCGTCGCGGGGGCGGAGTCAGTCCGAGCCCGTCTGCGGGGAGACAGGAGCACAGACATCAGCTTCCGTAAAACACCAGCGTGAGCGGAACCCATCCATCCCAGGTCCTAAAACGGGTTCCTCCTCCACAAAACCCCTTAACTGCCCCCGATGGATCATTCCTTACTTCCAGGGTAATTACACCTTTGATCAAATCTGTTCAGCAGCAGACGCATAGTGTCTACTTCATAGTGCAATCTTAATCCATGTCTGATTTCAACATTTATGAAACTGAACCTGGTCAAAAGGTGTGTTCTGTTGCATATAGATTTTGAAAGATGCGGTCTGCAGTGCACCTTGGCCCTGCCCAAATCGTGACATTACCGTACCCTAGCGGAAAATTGTTGAAGCCCAGAAATTTGTCAGTTTAATTTAAACTTGTTTTCACAGATCAACCCTGCCAGCACCCGAGTGCGCTCATTCTGACTTCTCTCAGCCAATGAGAACACTCCCTCCCCCTGTGACAGATTCCCTCTTTCATGGGAAAATGGAGGCGCTGCGTCAGATCCCCGAGCAGAACCAGGGCCTGAACCCCATAACAGGGCCTGAAGCCCATAATCCCCATCCTGGGGGGCCGCAGGAAAAACTCTCCCCTGGGGGGCGGCAGGAAAAACTCTCCCCTGGGGGGCCGCAGGAAAAACTCTCCCCTGGGGGACCGCAGGGAACTCTCCCCTGGGCAGCACACGTCCGGTCCCCTGATTAAACCCCAGAGGCAGCACGCTGATGATGTCACCGATGAAAGACTCATCCTATGATGTCACCGATAACCAATCAGCCGCAGTGGCAAATGTGGGGGCAAGGGCTGAGCTTACCTCACCTTTAACAAGCAGGTCTGCCAGGGAGCGGGGACTCAGAGCAATGAGAGGAGCCCCAGTGGGGTTTAGACAGTTTAGACCTTGCGGCTTTTACCAGAGTGGGGTTTAGACCCCATAACCTTGCGGTTTTTACCAGAGTGGGGTTTAGACCCCATAACCTTGCGGTTTTTACCAGAGTGGGGTTTAGACCCCATAACCTTGCGGTTTTTACCAGAGTGGGGTTTAGACCCCATAACCTTGCGGTTTTTACCAGAGTGGGGTTTAGACCCCATAACCTTGCGGTTTTTACCTGAGTGGGGTTTAGACCCCATAACCTTGCGGTTTTTACCAGAGTGGGGTTTAGACCCCATAACCTTGCGGTTTTTACCTGAGTGAAGGCTTAGGACCGGAACCCGGGCTGGAAGCGCGCCGTCTCCTGGAAGATGAGCTCCTTCAGGGGTCTCTTTGGGGCAGGTCGTCCAGCTCCATGTCGAACTTAAAGGGGGCTTCGGCT
Organism: Conger conger; assembly: GCF_963514075.1. Classification (NCBI taxonomy): domain Eukaryota; kingdom Metazoa; phylum Chordata; class Actinopteri; order Anguilliformes; family Congridae; genus Conger; species Conger conger. The sequence goes on along the minus strand of NC_083770.1, from coordinate 50,739,016 downwards.
ACGGGCTGGGGGTGGGGGGGTGGCGACAGACAGGTGGACCTCAGGTGATGTCTGATGTCTGGTGTATCTACATTACATCTCTTTATATTCAATTAAAGGTACAATAAGATTTATCTGTTCAAACATTGTTACAAGACCATTGCACATCCCTTCCTATCATTGAAAAAGCTCACTGACCCTCTGCCTGCGCTTATTGTTTCAAAATATGTGGTTGACAGGCCGGCACTCTGAACCAAAACATCGTATAGCTGAACAATAACTGAAGCTCATTGGTTCTAATTCCCGGTGGGATAGACAGTGTTGTGGTTTCAGCATGTTTGTTCCTGCAATTCCTCTCTTGACCGTTAGAAGTCTGAAATGACCAATTGTACCTTGAACATATTTAATCCCTTTAAAAGCAGAAGTGAACATGGGGGTTAAACTGGGGGTCCAGGGTTTGGGGCGCACACCTCATCTGTGGGGTCGTAATACTGCTCCAGATAGGAGTGTGCCAGCGCCTCCTCCACCTCAATCCGCTTGTGCGGGGGTTAAAGGTCAACATCCTGTCCAACAGATCCAGTGCTGAGAGAGAGAGAGAGAGACATTAACGCTGCACTGAGAGAGAGAGAGAGAGGATATGAAAAACACACAGCTTCTGTACAGGATGAAACGCAACCTCTCAGGCCTGCTACGGGGCTGAATATACAAACATGAGCTCTGAGAAACAAAGCGAAAGCGAATGGGGGAGTATGAACTCAATATAAACACGGCGCAGTCTGTGTGCGGTGACCTCTGACCTTTGGGGTCGGCGTTGGGGAAGAGCCGGTTCCAGGGCACCTTGCAGCGCAGCGGCAGGGACAGCAGGTAGTTTCTGGCTTTAACATTGATGATGCAGCTCAGGTCCTCCTGCGAGGGAGACCCCAGGATCCCTGCGCAACAAAGCCGCCATTTTACACACACACACACACACACACACACACACACACACACACACACAATACAATACATACCACATCAACAACAGAGAGGGAGGGAGAGGGAGGAACAGAGGGAGGGAGAGAGAGAGATGAGGGAGAGAGAGAGAGGGAGAGAGACGGAGAGATGGGAGAGAGGGAGGGAGGGAGAGAGACGGAGAGTGAGGGAGAGATGGAGGGAGATGAGGGAGAGATGGAGAGAGGGAGGGAGACTGAGGAGGGCAGGAGTAGAGCAGCCTGTGTTTACCCAGGATGTGGTTGAGCTGGTCCAGGTAGTGCTTCCCGGGAAAGATGGGCCTGTTGGACAGCATCTCGCCCAGGATGCAGCCGACCGACCAGATATCAATGGACTTAGTGTAGCCCTGCAACCACAGGAACGCACATCGCCATGACAACAGTGTCCTCGGCATCCAAGCCGAGCGGCATTCTTCATTCTCTCCTCTCTCTCCTCTCTCTCCTCTCTCCTCCTCTCTCTCTCTCCTCTCCTCTCTCTCTCTCCCTCCTCTCTCTCCTCTCCTCTCTCTCTCCTCTCTCTCTCCTCTCTCCTCTCTCTCTCTCTCCTCTCTCTCCTCTCTCTCTCTCTCCTCTCCTCTCTCCTCTCTCTCCTCTCCTCTCTCCTCTCTCCTCTCTCCTCTCTCCTCTCTCCTCTCTCTCCTCTCTCTCCTCTCTCTCCTCTCTCTCCGCTATCAGGACATACCGAGAGCTCGTATCGCTGTCCCTCGCTGTTCAGTTATGTACACAAGCAGAGCAGCCTGTCTTACAGAGTAATTACTTCACAAACACAGGAGCAAACAGCCTCTGCATCAATTCAGCGCCCATCAGCCAGCCGCCATGACTCACATACTGGCCTTTATCACCCCCCAACACTGACGTCAGAGAGAGTGAGAGAGAGGGAGAGGGAGAGGGAGAGAGGGGGGAGGGGGAGGGAGAGAAAGAGAGAGAGAGGGGAGAGAGGGAGAGAGGGGGGGAGAAAGAGAGAGAATCCCTCAGTAACCAGAGAATGCAGGGGTAGTGGGCAGGGTGAAAGACTAGATAAGGAGGCGTAGGGGCGTAAAAAGGCCAGTTTATAGTCTGGACTGAAATCATGTTGCAGCAGCACTGGGGGGGGCACACCTTGGAGTTGAGCATGATCTCAGGAGCGCGGTACCAGCGCGTGGCCACGTACTCCGTCAGGAACCCCGTGTGGTCGTGATCTGGGTCAGCCACCCGCGCCAGCCCGAAGTCACAGATCTGAGACACAAAACACAAAAACCATTACTGCTGCAGCCCAGCCCAGCTAACACCACCGTCCATCTGCAGTACCACCCAGCCAGCTAACAACACCGTCCATCTGCAGTACCACCCAGCCCAGCTAACAACACCATCCATCTGCAGTACCACCCCAGCCCAGCTAACAACACCATCCATCTGCAGTACCACCCAGCCCAGCTAACAACACCATCCATCTGCAGTACCACCCAGCCCAGCTAACAACACCATCCATCTGCAG
>NC_083770.1:50716537-50731537 GCF_963514075.1 Conger conger | reverse complement strand
CTGATAGGCACAGGAAGGAGCTGAGCAGTGCTGTTCCCTGATAGGCACAGGAAGAAGCTGAGCAGTGCTGTTCCCTGATAGGCACAGGAAGGAGCTGAGCAGTGCTGTTCCCTGATAGGCACAGGAAGGAGCTGAGCAGTGCTGTTCCCTGATAGGCACAGAAAGGAGCTGAGCAGTGCTGTTCCCTGATAGGCACAGGAAGGAGCTGTGGTGTCATGGCGGCTGAGCGTGCTGACGTCGCCGTGGCGATATCGATCGCGGCCCCACGGCCTCCCAGCACAGCCGTGACCTTCAGCCGCCATCTGATCCACTCTCACACTCTCACACTCTCACACTCTCACACTCTCACACTCTCACACTCTCACACTCTCACACTCACACACTCACACACTCACACACTCACACACACTCACACTCACACTCACACTCACACTCACACACTCACACACTCACACACTCACACACTCACACACTCACTCACACACTCACACACTCACACACTCACACACTCACACACTCACACACTCACACACTCACTCACACACTCACACACTCACACACTCACACACTCTCACAAACACACTCACAAACACACTCACACACTCACACACTCACACACACACACACACACACACACACACACACACTCACACACACACACACACAGTGTCACACTCACACTCACACTCACACTCACACTCACACTCACACTCACACTCACACTCACACTCACACAGTCGCACACACACACACACACACACTGTCGCACACACAGTCGCACACACACACACACACACAGTGTCGCACACACACACACACACACACAGTGTCGCACACACGCGCACGCATGCAAACACACACACACACACATACAGTGTCGCACACACACACACACACACACACACACACACACACACACACAGTGTCGCACACACGCACGCGCACACATGCAAACACAAACACACACACACAGTGTCGCACACACACGCGCGCGCATGCACACACACACACACACACACACACACTCACTGCAATCAGCCAATCAGTCCACACCAAAGACTGACAGCGTTTATGTATTTTTGTGTTTTTTCCTTATTTCATTTAAGAGCAATTCCAGCTCCCAGTACCCAAGAAACCTACAGTAAAGCCATTTAACCCTGAAAGTGTGTAACACATGGACAGTGCGTCTCCCCACTGTATACACAAATACACACACACAGTGTTGCGCACACACACACACACACACACACATAATTCATCCTGCTAAACATTCACAGCGCACGCACATTTCCTGCGGCACTATATAACTCAGTATAAACAGTACAGGACATACTGTAAATATTATCATAAAGCCTTCATTAACATTCCCCATAAACATTTATGAATGCTTGAACAAGTGACACGATGCTATAAAGCACTCTCACTTTTCCCAACATACCTTCCCAGTGTCATAAGGCACTTATGGGAGAATACTGTACGTATAGATGAAATCACTATGTTTGTAAACAAAGGTTGCTAAGATACTTCCAGGTGGGTCACATGACTTCTACAGACTGAAGCAGAGCGGTGCAGAAAGAGTTGGCCAACAACGGACTGGGACTGTAACGCCAAATGTAATCAGGCACACAGTTCAATGGGCTTTTCTCAATTCTTAGGAGGACTGATCACCCTGCAAACGGCCTGTATCCTGGGTTGTGCTCGGCACAGTCAAAACAGCTGACACAGATGCCCCACATAAGGAAAAAAACAAAAACAAAAACAAAACCAGAACTTCTAATTCTATCGAAGCCAATGTTAGCTAATACACAGCAGACGCTCATTGGTGGCCACAGAGAGTCACGTGTTATGTTATTCCCTGCGCATTGAGGGTCTTTAATTCTGTATGCCCTTGTGGTATATGCAACGATATACAAAGACACAACAGCCCTTTCAAAGAAACTACATCTAATCTGGATGCTCTCCAAAAAAAAAAAAAGACCCTTTGATTGGCAGTCATTTCAAACGCATCAATGCATTCTCTGTTTTATTCCTAAAAGAACTCTAGTCTGACCCAGAGTTTTTCCATTTTGTGTTCAATTAAATATCGTCAAACCGTTGCACGCGTTTCAATGAAAAGGATTCTTCCCACTCGCAGATCATTGAGCTGCAGCAGGTTCGGGTCGGCTGTGTGATTACAGCATCAGCACAGGCAGAGCAGGCAGGCTGTGTGATTACAGCATCAGCACAGGCAGAGCAGGCAGGCTGTGTGATTACAGCATCAGCACAGGCAGAGCAGGCAGGCTGTGTGAGTACAGCATCAGCACAGGCAGAGCAGGCAGGCTGTGTGTGATTACAGCATCAGCACAGGCAGAGCAGGTAGGCTGTGTGTGAGTACAGCATCAGCACAGGCAGAGCAGGCAGGCTGTGTGATTACAGCATCAGCACAGGCAGAGCAGGCAGGCTGTGTGATTACAGCATCAGCACAGGCAGAGCAGGCAGGCTGTGTGATTACAGCATCAGCACAGGCAGAGCAGGCAGGCTGTGTGATTACAGCATCAGCACAGGCAGAGCAGGCAGGCTGTGTGATTACAGCATCAGCACAGGCAGAGCAGGCAGGCTGTGTGATTACAGCATCAGCACAGGCAGAGCAGGCAGGCTGTGTGATTACAGCATCAGCATCAGCACAGGCAGAGCAGGCAGGCTGTGTGATTACAGCATCAGCACAGGCAGAGCGGGGGGTCGGTGTAATAAGGGGCTCAGTGACCGTGTGTTTGCTGAGTTAAGCTGCAGCAACAGGAGCACTTTCCAGCCACAGGCAGGTGAGAAAACCCCACACAGACAAAACCAACAGCCTGCCGGGACAGTATCAGTGCCTGCAATGCCAATGCCAGCTCAAACACAGTCTAAAGCCAGGAGAACCTTCAGCGGGGAGAGCTGAACATCTGCGCTGTAAATGAGAACCTTTGATCTACATATTTGCATCCTGCAGTCACGAAACAAAGTTCTGAAACTGACGTGTCTGTGGACGACACACAAACCCTGCAGCGTGCAAACTGACAAAGCTCACAGTAGCAGTGTGTAAAACAAGTTATTGCGTTATTAGGACAATGCAGTAAGATTTGTGCCGAAATCGAGGACAGATTACACTCCATTTTAAGCGCTTCCCCGCTGCGCGGTCTCGGACTCCAAATTATATAACATGGCAGGCCAGTAAACTTGACTTCAGAGGTTTGAAAAAGCTTTTGAGGAGCCCATGGGCAGTCAGTGGGTGATGTAACCGGCACTCAGGGTTTCTGCAGGGTGTGCTGTAAACTGAAGGGGCTCAGGGGCCGTGTGCAAGGCTGCACTTCCTGTCTAAGAGGCACTTCCTGTCCAAGAGGCGTACACCACAGCCGGAGTCCAGGAAACCCCTTAAAACCGCACCGTCTCCACACCGTCACTACACCGTCACACCGTCACTACACCGTCTCCACACTGTCTCCACACCGTCACACCGTCACTACACCGTCTCCACACCGTCACCACACCGTCACTACACCGTCTCCACACCGTCTCCACACCGTCACACCGTCTCCACACCGTCTCCACACCGTCTCCACACCGTCTCCACACCGTCTCCACACCGTCACTACACCGTCTCCACACCGTCACCACACCCTCTCCACACCGTCACACCGTCACTACACCGTCTCCACACCGTCTCCACACCGTCACACCGTCACTACACCGTCTCCACACCGTCACACCGTCACTACACCGTCTCCACACCGTCTCCACACCGTCACACCGTCACTACACCGTCTCCACACCGTCACACCGTCTCCACACCGTCACACCGTCTCCACACCGTCTCCACACCGTCGTCACACCGTCTCCACACCGTCACTACACCGTCTCCACACCGTCTCCACACCGTCACCACACCGTCACCACACCGTCTCCACACCGTCTCCACACCGTCACACCGTCTCCACACCGTCTCCACACCGTCACACCGTCACTACACCGTCTCCACACCGTCTCCACACCGTCACACCGTCACTACACCGTCACACCGTCACACCGTCTCCACACCGTCTCCACACCGTCTCCACACCGCCCCTACCCGCCCTGCTGGTTCTGAGCAGCATAACGGCCCTGCTGGTTCTGAGCGGTAATGCCGTTGCTCGCTGGCGGTACTGACGGCTCTGTAGCCCTGTGGCCGCGCTGAACCCGGGGTCCTCCGGCGTGTCTTCAGCCAGCCTCCGTCCTGCATTCCTCCCGCCTGACATCAGCAGGACCACAGCATGGTGCCCGTGCTACTGCCAGACCAGAACTGCACTGGAGGGAGAGGAAGGGGGGGTGGGGGGTGGGGGGGCCTGTTTGCTTAGCAGAGAGAGGCAGGGAAAGCTCCGGAAAATCCAACATTGCCAAATAGACTTGCTGCTGCAGCACGGATTCCAAGAGCTGGATCACTTCCTATCTGGAAACCATTTCAGTGAAAGAATTCCAGCAAATTCCCCGTTATAACTCTGCATGCAGTTATCTCTGGACTGCTGGAGTTCCAAGGCGAGTCTACATTGAGTCCCACTGCCAAACTGTGGCATAACATCTTGCACTGAACCAATTTTCATTTGCAAAGATTCGTGAATACTATCAGAAAAGATGCCAAAAGATGAGGCCTATAAATAATGGCATCTTTTAAACCGCCACTGCCCCGAACGCCACCGTCCCATTCATCATTCAACACAAACTTATTTTTCCTGTAAAATGACCTCAACATTTTTCCCCTTTTGTGCAAGCGCTCCACCCAAAGCTCTTTATCCGGGGTGGGGGGGGGGGAATCAATGGGGCAGGAGGAGGCGGCAGTAGCACTGGGAATATGAGCGCTAACGGGATTAGTGTGGGGGGGGGCAGCCTGCGCGGGCTTGACTCCGCATTCCGATCCTGTTACTTTCACTTTCTGCTCCATTCACCCACAGAGAGAGAGAGAGAGAGAGAGAGAGAGAGAGAGAGAGAGAGAGAGAGAGAGAGAGAGAGAGAGAGAGAGAGAGATATGCCGCCCCCCCCCCCCCCGTCACACTGGAGGAGAGGGGGCCTGGACACACTACTAGCCTCCCATCAGCACAGAAACGTGCTGAGACACACAGCTACTGTACCACCAACAACACGCAATCTAGTCACATAGCTACTGTACCACCAACAACACGCAAGCTAGTCACATAGCTACTGTACCACCAACAACACACAAGCTAGTCACATAGCTACTGCACCACCAGCAACACGCAAGCTAGTCACACAGGTCCCACCAACAACACACAAGCTAGCCACTTAGCTACTGTACCACCAACAACACGCAAGCTAGTCACATAGCTACTGCACCACCAGCAACACGCAAGCTAGTCACACAGGTCCCACCAACAACACACAAGCTAGCCACTTAGCTACTGTACCACCAGCAACACGCAATCTAGTCACACAGGTCCCACCAACAACACGCAATCTAGTCACATAGCTACTGTACCACCAACAACACGCAATCTAGTCACATAGCTAGCACCACCAACAACACGCAAACTAGTCACATAGCTACTGTACCACCAACAACACGCAATCTAGCCACTTAGCTACTGTACCACCAACAACACACAAGCTAGCTACATAGCTACTGTACCACCACCAATATGCAAGCTAGCCACATAGCTACTGTACCACCACCAACATGCAAGCTAGCTACATAGCTACTGTACCACCAACAACACACAAGCTAGCTACATAGCTACCATACCACTAACAACAACATGCAAGTTTGCCAGCCAAAACCATGTCTTTCATTGTGCCAAATGCAGACCTCCATAACAGTGACCAAACCTTAAGATGGGGCACATATAAGGACACAGCGTTTCTCAGGAGGCATTAAGAATGGAGTTCATCCACGGAAAACTGCTTAAACCACTACACTGCATCCATTCCAGAAAGAAGGCCAGCTTTAAGCCAATCACAAGGCCAGCTCCCAGTGAATCAAAAGGCCAGCTTCCAGACAGTCACATGATCTCAGACCCCAAACTCTTATCTTACGAGACTGCAGGTAAATCTGTGCAGGTGTCCACAGGTGCAGGTGACAGGTAATGACAGATCTAAAAGGAGTGGATGAATGAGTTCCTGAACACATACTAACCCCATCAGTAAACACAAATCAGCCAATCAGGAACACATACTAACCCCATCAGTAAACACAAATCAGCCAATCAGGAACACATACTAACCCCATCAGTAAACACAAATCAGCCAAACAGGAACACATACTAACCCCATTAGTAAACACAAATCAGCCAATCAGGAACACACACAGAACTCCATATCAGAAAGGGACAGATTTAAATTTTCTGCCAGAAATCACTCAAATTCCGCTACAAAAACATGTCTGTGGAAACATCAACAGGTTTAAATTAAATTATATGAATTATAGTGAGTAGGTAGAGCTCACTATATGTTTGCATTGGTTGGCAATTCCATTCAAAATAGCAAATTCAAACCTCAATATCTCACTCGTGTCAAAACCGATTGCCATTTCACAGGTCTACTACAATGGCAACAGACTCGCCAACTACTGATTTCGGTATTGCTACGTTATGGATACCTTTAAAACATTAGGCCTTATTTTGTGCAAAAATAACTCAATTTAAATCTAACAGATCTCGACACAAGACCACTCATTTTGTGGGCAATTCAGAAATGTGTTTTCTAATTTCATGACTATACATTCTTAAATTTGAATTAGACCTCAATCTTCAAAATTTCAATGATGAATTGTCCATAGACAATAGGCATGGGGAAGACACATGCAGGAATTAACATTTTATTATTAAACAAACAGGAGAATCACGAGAGACCATTATATTAAGCAGCTGGATCACAGGCAGGCAGTAGATAACATTCAGCACACAGACAGCAGCAGGACTGTCTAAAGTGGCAAGCAAGCACTCAATTTGCAAAAACGGAGCGGAGTATAGCAAACGGAGTATAGCAAACGGAGTATAGTGAAGAGTATACTTAACAGAGTATAGTAAATCGAGCAGCACTCCTTAAGGGGCGTCTACCTTAGCTAATGTAGCTAACGTAGCTATTTGGTTAGCTACCATTAGTAAAGCTAAAGTATGTGGTATCTGTTTTCCTGACCTGCACTGTATGAAATAAAAAATAAAAAATTTAAATTAAAAAAATTTACATCCCGCTAATTTTGATAGCCAGCTCAGTGAGATAAGTGCGACGGTAGCTAACTAGCTAGTCAGCTAATAACACATTTTTCTGTAGAATAATAAATGTAGCTCTAGCTCAATGTAACCGCTAGCTATAACATTAGCTCAGCATTATTTGGGCGTGATCTGGGGTGACGACCATTATCTTTTCAGAAGGACCTTCGAGGCCAACTCGTGTATAGCTAGATTAGATAACTAGCTATAGCTTGATATGGCCAGCACCAATGGCAAAGCTTAATATAGTTTAATGCTCATAACTGTTAGATGAAAATAAAAGTTTAGTTGAGAACAAACTGTAGATGGTTGAGAATGAACAGCAAAATACCACTTTTTGTCAGTAGATGGGATCCGTGTATAAGAAATGGGGAGAGTGGGATTTTCTTTAAATTAGCTAGTGGAAATGGATGTAATCTCAGCCAATGGTTTTATTTTTAATGCATATTTACAATGACCTTTCAACTATTAATTGAATCACCAGGTGAAAAAAGTAAGGAAATTAATCACAAAAAAAACAATGTTTTAAGTTAAATGTTTGCAGTAACATTTGCTGAAAGCCTCAAAAGACAGGAAATTATATTGATCAGCCCTAGCGCTAACATCAGCCTGTTGTCCATCAGGGTATCAGCACAGACCTCTGACAGCTGCTCCAGTCATGTATAATGCCTACTGTACGTCTAACAACAGCCTGCTCTCCATCCCGGCATCAGCACAGACCTCTGACAACATGCTGCAGCCCTGTAGCTTATATTCAGCTCATGTAGAACCAGACTTTCATTTATACCCAATTATATGCATAGAATTAACATGGCAGCATACTATTATTTTGATAAATTCAACAGAAATTGTAAAACAATTGTGTACACTCACTGAGCACTTTATTAGGAACATTTTAACTTTGTTACACTACATGTAAAAGCCAATTGTGTGGCTGCAATGCAATGCATACAATCATGTAGATACGGGTCAGGAACTTCAGTTAATCTTCACATCAACCATCAGAATGTGAAAAAAATTTGATCAAAGTTACTTTGACCGTGGAATGATTGTTGGTGGCAGACAGGGTGGTTTGAGTACCTCAGAAACTGCTGATCTCCTGGGATTTTCATGCACACTAGTCTCTACAGTTTGCAGAGAATGGTGCAAAAAAAAAAAACTAAAACAAAACCAGGGAGCAGCAGTTCTGCAGACAGAAACGCCTTGTTAATGAGAAACGTCAGAGGAGAAGGGCCAGACTGGTCAAAGCTGACGGGAAGGTGACAGTAATGCAAATAACCACACATTACAACAGCGGTGTGCAGAAGAGCATCTCAACCCACAACACATCATCACTCTGAAGTGGATAGGCTACAGCTGTAATAGTCTAAAAAATAAGTCTAATAAATACCTAATAAAGTGCTCGGTGATAAATGCCTACAACATTTATTATAACATTTATTTCCACAGCGATGAGCAAAGAGATTGGTGGGTGACACCATGAGTGACTGAATGCACTGTATTTAGCCGTAGCTGTATCGGCTCATTCGCACAAACTGTACATCTGCCTCTGCGCTTTCAACAATTTACTTTCTATCTTACCTTGATGGAGAGCAAGCTGATGTTTATGATCAATTTAATTACAGCAAATGCAAACATTTTACTTGAACAAAAACATGATGAATATTCCTTTATGATCTCATCTTTTTCCAGAAATAAACCAGTGTGACTGGTGTATGAAGACAATGCCTGTTATTTCAGCTAATTTCAGGAAACTAAATCGAATTATTGTGCGTGTTCCAAACTGACCACATCATTTATTCAAAGTCCTCTGGTGTTTATAAAATAGATTTTTTTTTAAAAAGAAGAAAAAACAACATTTCCTGCTAGGTTTCGTTTTCCCAGAAATCAGATTTTTAAATGGACCAACAAGCCTTAAAAAAGTAAAACAACCTTGGTAAATGGTAAATGGCAGGCATTTATATAGCGCCTTTATCCAAAGCGCTGTACAATTGATGCTTCTCATTCACCCATTCATACACACACTCACACACCGACGGCGATTGGCTGCCATGCAAGGCACCGACCAGCTCATCAGGAGCATTTGGGGGTTAGGTGTCTTGCTCAGGGACACTTCGACACAGCCCGGGCGGGGGATCGAACCGGCAACCCTCCGACTGCCAGACGACTGCTCTTACTGCCTGAGCCATGTCGCCCAATCCCTTTCACCCCAATGCTCTTCTTTTACAGTCAAGGTTCCCCCTCAGAGAGGAACGCAGCTGTGCAATGTTACACACTCTGAGAAATATCCCTTTTGTTTAGTTTGATTAGAAAATTATTAGTTATTAGTAATAGATGAGTAAATTATACTGGAAACCCATCCTAATATTTTTAGCATGCATCTTGACAGAAACCGTAAATCCATGAAAGCTCAGGGCAGGTACAGATTTACTCCTTGACAACACATATGCAGGGAAAAAAACCAGATAGGAATAGCAAAGTGTCTGCAGCAATGGGGTGATGTGAAAGACACAATCGGGAAACAGTCGTTACAGATCAGCACTCTGACCTAAAATAGCTAAATGACTTGGTTACTTCAGTTCTCCTTTCAGTGGTAACCACTGTGGTAAACAGGGTTATTAGACTGCTCATGTGTACAGGAGGATAGCACAATTCAGAGATCACTGCACCCCCCCCCCCCTAATTTATGATCCATAAGGCAGGCAGGCAGGCAGGCAGACACAGACACACACACACACACACACACACACTTCTGCCTCCAGGGAATCACTCTCTCTCTCAACACCCCATACATTGTGAAACACCTCTGCAGTCAAACCAAAGACTTGCAGTTCTAATGGTTTTCAGTCAGGAACATTCCATTACATGACAAGGCATTTAGCAGACACTCTTATCCGGAGCGACGTACAATGAAGTGCAGATTTGAACACAGGAACAAGTGTGAAGAGGACCCTAGAGGGCAGTAGGTTCCGAGTCCTAGCGTGACCATACAGATACAGTTGGAACCCTTGAAGAATTCATCAACTTCCAAACTAGCATACCACAGTTGGCAGCTAGAATACCCCGAGTACCAGAATACAATAGCTAATACAGAACACAACAATAGCTATATATAACTATCTAAGAAACACGGGCAGGGGAACTGTTCAGGTCCGGTCACTGCCACAAGCCAAGCCCTGCCCAGGCAGGGCCGTGGCAGTCACTGTAACTGCCACAGCGGCCAACGGCTAAACCCACTGGGGTCAAAGGTCAGGCTCTCCTCTCTGAGCCCTTCTGTGACTAGTGAACACCTGAATATGAAAAGGTACAGCCAAGGGTAGAGATGTTGCGCAAGCATCCCATTAGAGAGAGAAGCATACAGAAAACTGCATGATGTCATTACTGATCCTGGATGACAGTTCATTATGACATCACAAGATACGGACTGTTTTCTGTACGCAGTGAGGAACTGCACATACATCCTATAAAACTCGTAAATAAATAACACTGAAGTGAGAAATACACATATACAAAATGTCCTTTAACATATTTCACTAAAAGAACATTAATGATGACAGGATCTCCATGAGGTCCCCTCATGTGCTCCTCAAAGATGAAGGAAAGGGTCAACTACAATGTGAAACACAGAATCAACTACTGCGCACACGCAGGCACACACAGACACACAGACACTGTACTGAGCTCAGTCATCTTTTGACAGTAGAAAAGGCTAGTACCCCCTGTCGCAGTGGACCAGATGTGCCAGCTGATTACATCACCTTTCTTCTGAATACTTGTGCAGATTCAGGCCAAACTCAAATCACCAATTACAGAAACATTTCATTTCAAAAGTATTCAACAACATGGAAAGAGAAACCTCCTGTATCACAGAAAAGTGTTGGGTTTCACGTGTCAAAATATTACTCATCCGAATTAGAATGAGGGGGTTACAGACGTAAATGAACCTCGTCACAGATCTGTGCACTGAGTGGGTGATCTCGCCGCAAAACAACAGCAAAAACTTCTGAGCGCAAATGGCACTGACACTTTAAAATGTGCAACACACCATGTTATAATTCAACATGGATTCCACTGAGTAGTATTATGACTCAGTCAATGTAGCCAATTTCCATGCATAACTAGAAAATACTTCTCTAATAGTAGGTGTTTCTAAAGGTGCATCAACTGCTCATATTATAGCAAATGAGCGGATCGGTAAGCATCGTAACGTGGCATTAGCGAGGAACGGATTTGTGTAAGACGCCTCTCCAAACATTAACTCTCGCATCAGCACCCTCTCCCTCGTCGAAAGGGCACACACGGAGCGCATCACACGGCTTTGACATTTCCTAATTCCGCGCTGGTTTCGTGGAAAAAACAGATGATGTGAACTTGGAAACATTAAAAACGCACTGCCCGGAACAACGGCAGTGGGAAAGTAACCCCCAAGGGAGAATTCAATTTCTCAAAGATTCACTCGCATATGTGCAGTAAGTATTAGACTCACTTATACAATGCGACCTCCCAAGGTGCAAGGCTACCATTTTATACACTTTGAATGCTGGACGCTGGAGTAATCACACACTGTAATTGTTAAAGCTAGCTTGCAAGCCTGGATTACCCAATATTATCAAGCAAGGCAGCCAATAAAGCATTCCAAAGCTATACATGAGTAATATTAAGATACACACAATGTCCATATCATGCGATGCCACCATTCCGACTTAGAAATTTAAAATGGACATTTTTGATCAAGATCTGCGCAGGGATAGCAGGATATCTACATTCCACTGATTTGGAACAATAATGGAAAGAATGTTTCCACTACGTTACCGACTGATGTTAATCTTCACGGTGTCTCGCAGCCATAGTGGCAAGCAAAGTAAAATAAACACTGGAAATACGGCTACGTTAAGATGATGCGTTTCAGTGTATGCAGGAGGTCGTAGTTAATGCTACAGGCTATCGGGCTAACGAGAGGAAAGCCTGCGCTCGCTGGGGTAACAACTTGAAACACGATGCCTCCAGTGATCAACAAGTATGTAGCGGACTGTGTACTTTAGCCAGCGCTGGGCTACTTATCTTTAGCCAGTACGAGGCTATGAGCAGAGCTGGCACACGGCCGAGTCGCGAAAAAAACACTAAATGTACGCCCTGGACTGAAATATACATCCATCAACTGGTACTAAAGATCGAATTTAAATGATTTGTGTTTTATTAGACGGGATGCGCCACTTGCCAGAAGGCAATGCGGAGGAGAACTACGCGCTGGCGAACTAGCAAATGGAGGAAAATGCAACTCACCACACCATGCCATAGGCGCCCTCTCCGATGTACGACAGGTTGCTGTAGCGCGGTCCCACGTCGAAGGCCTGCCCACGGACCAGTTCGGCGCCCGACCCGGGGTTCG
The DNA here is from genome assembly GCF_963514075.1 of Conger conger. Classification (NCBI taxonomy): domain Eukaryota; kingdom Metazoa; phylum Chordata; class Actinopteri; order Anguilliformes; family Congridae; genus Conger; species Conger conger. Next base: position 50,718,937 of record NC_083770.1, on the reverse strand, counting down.
AGGCGCCGCCAACAGGGGCAGATACCGCAGCTGTCGCCATTGTTGAAACTAGCTGCCCGTACACACAGCTATCCCCTCGATTACCGTTAAATCAAACCTGGCAAATACTGAGAAGCGACGAGCCGAGCGCTATCCAACCCGCTGCACGGATGGCGAGAGTGAGGAGCAGGAGGAGTCTAGGCGAGCGCTGGAGATCTGTCGACGGCTGCTCCGTGACCGTGCATCCGCAGACTGCAGCGACGAACCGGGCAGAGGGACCGCAGGAACTAACGGGAGGACCACGTGATCACACACAGCGGCCAGGAGGGGAAAAAATATATATATATCCGTCACGTGACGGGGGCGGGTGTGCCGCGGAGATCAAACTTATTAATTACAAAAAAAACCTACGTTTTAAGTGAAATTTTTGCATTTGCTATCAGCACAGATCTCTGACAACATGTTACAGCCATGTATAATGCCTACCGTACGTCAAACACCACTGGGCAGATTTTTTAAAGATGCTTACCTCTCAAAGAATTCACAATCTTAGAGTAGTGCACTGTAAAGTGTATTGGCAATTTTGCATATAGAGTTAGAGACAATCTACTTATTTGGCACTTTTCAAAAGAATGCGTTATTTCTATCATGTGCAAGTGTCCTATTTCAGACTACATATCTTGCATCACTCTTTCAACATAGCTTCGCCCACAAACTGTGTCGTACATAGCATACCATTTTTAAACTAGTGTGATTAATTGATAGATCCTGCATTAAAGTGTATGCTGTAGAGTATAGAGTGTATACTCGTATGATCTCATTCATATAGCCTACAGTATGTACGTATATGGGCCTATACATAATTAAGTCATGGCTAACAATTAATGCCATGTTAATGCTATGCAAATAATTGGATATAAATGAGAAAGTCTTGTTCCTCACAAACTGAATATAAACTACAGGGCTGTAGCATGTTGTCAAAGACCTGTGCTGATACCTTGATGGAGAGCAAGCTGTTGTTAGCTTTAGGGCTAATTAATATAATTTGCTGTCTTTTGAGGCTTTCGGCAAATGTTTCTGCAAACATTTCACTTAAAACATAGTTTTTTGTGATTCATTTCCTTAGTTTTTACACTGGGCGGTTCAATGAATACTTGAGAAGTTATTGTAAATATGCATTAAAAATACAATCATTGGTTGAGAACTTGCCTTACATTCAGGAATATAAAGTACAATTGTCCCAATTATTCATAAATTCATAAATAGCTTGTCAGGTGAATCTTGGATTTTTCTGATGAAGCGAAGATTCCCACATCTGAGATCACCCAGTCACAAATGACTCTCAAATTACTGTAGGGCACAGGTGCAACACAATTCCAGTACATTACTTTCTGATCATGGAGGAACCAGCTCAGGCAAACAGGGGAAAGTGCCTGCTCATCCCAGAGGAAGAGGAGGAAGGATGCATGGTGGTATGGTTAGGAGAAGACCACAAAACAGAGGCAGAAGAGGACAGATGCACATGGTCTCCAGTGAAGTTGGGGCCAGCATTGTGGACCATGTGATCAGCCATGGTCCTACAGTGGCAGAGCCTGGTCGAAGAGTGCACCCTAATGTGGGCCAGTCTACAGTGTATAATATTGTAATTCTTCATGCTATTTCAGTTTACAGTAAATGCATGTTTGAAGTTCATAAAGAAGACATAATCTACACTGTGATTCCCCTGCATTGTTTTCTGTTTCACAGTATCAATAAAATAGATTTTCAACAATTTTACAGGAGATTGATTTGGAGACTGATTTGAAGTTACTGTCACAAACTTTCTTCCAGGGTGCACTATCCTAAAGACAATAAAACCATTTTCACAATCTTGATTCAAACAGTAATAATGGGACTTTTCATGACTGAGGTATGCACTTTTGGAGGTAAACGAAATCTTGCAAGCCCTTCCTCCCCAATTCTTATACGCGACTGCCAACTACTGGAAAAAAGTGGTATTTGCCGTTCATTGAACTCCAAAGGTTTTGTTTTCCTAGCTAGCATGCATAACGATGTTTAGTTAGAGTCATGAAACGCATTTCAGTCAAATCTTAAGGAGAGGGCAACTGCCATCAACACGGTATTTGCATATTAAGTTCCATTTTGCTTGCATGTTTGCTCATGTGTAATGAGAAATATTCAATATCAGCCAGTCGGCTAGCTAGCAAGGTATAACTACTCTTAAAAGCCTAACTACAGGCTAGCTAGCTAGTTATCGAGCTGGCATTAATACTATCACTGCCATTTTCCCCGTGTAGTGGAGGTAGCTGGCTAGCCTATGGAACTCGCTTTGTTGGTGGTTACGGCTAGCCTAATAAACTAGCTAGCTAAAATAGCTGGCGATTTATCTGTAGGTTTTCTGTTTATGTGCGCCGACCAAGC
>NC_083770.1:50679037-50709037 GCF_963514075.1 Conger conger | reverse complement strand
TCTCTCAGGTGTGTGGGCCTCACCTCTCTCTCAGGTGTGTGGGCCTCACCTCTCTCAGGTGTGTGGGCCTCACCTCTCTCAGGTGTGTGGGCCTCACCTCTCTCTCAGGTTTGTGCGGCTCCATCAGAGAGACGGGCTCTCCCTGCCGCACCAGCAGCACCTGGGAGTCGCCCAGCCAGCCCACATGCAGCCAATCACCATCCAGCAGCACCGCCACACCCGTACTGCCACTGCGCAAACGCTGCAGAGAGAGAGACATTATACACACTCACACACACTCACACACTATATACACACTCACACACACTCTATACACATTATACACTCTCACACACATTATACACACTCACACACACTCACACACTATATACACACTCTCACACACACTCTCACACACACATTATACACACACTCACACACACTCACACACATTATACACACTCACACACATTATACACACACTCACACACACACATTATACACACACTCACACACACTCACACACATTATACACACTCACACACATTATACACACACTCACACACACTCACACACATTATACACACTCACACACATTATACACACACTCACACACACATTATACACACTCACACACACTCTCACACACATTATACACACTCTCACACACACGCTCACACATTCACACACACACACACTCACACACATTATACACACACTCACACACATTATACACACACACACACACTCTCTCACACACATTATACACACACTCACACACACTCTCACACACATTATACACACACTCACACACACTCTCACACACATTATACACACACTCACACACACTCTCACACACATTATACACACACTCACACACACTCTCACACACATTATACACACACACACACTCTCTCACACACATTATACACACACTCACACACACTCTCACACACATTATACACACACACACACTCTCACACACATTATACACACACACACACTCTCACACATTATACACACACACACACTCTCACACACATTATACACACACACACACACACACTCTCACACACATACACACTCTCACACACATTATACACACTCACACACACTCACACACATTATACACACACACACACTCTCACACACATTATACACACTCACACACACTCTCACACACATTATACACACACACACACTCTCACACACATTATACACACACACACACTCTCACACACATTATACACACACTCACACACACTCTCACACACATACACACACACACACTCACACACATTATACACACACACACTCTCACACACATTATACACACACACTCACTATACACACACACACACACACACTCACACACACACACACACACACTATACACACACACACACATACACACACACATTATACACACACTCACACACATTATACACACACTCACACACACTCTCACACACATTATACACACACTCACACACACTCTCACACACATTATACACACACACACACTCTCTCACACACATTATACACACACTCACACACTCTCACACACATTATACACACACACACACTCACACACATTATACACACACACACACTCTCACACACATTATACACACACACACACTCTCACACACATTATACACACACACACACACACTCTCACACACATTATACACACTCACACACACTCTCACACACATTATACACACTCACACACACTCACACACATTATACACACACACACACACTCTCACACACATTATACACACTCACACACACTCTCACACACATTATACACACACACACACTCTCACACACATTATACACACACTCACACACACTCTCACACACATTATACACACACACACACTCTCACACACATTATACACACTCACACACACTCTCACACACATTATACACACTCACACACACTCACACACATTATACACACACACACACTCTCACACACATTATACACACTCACACACACTCTCACACACATTATACACACACACACACTCTCACACACATTATACACACACACACACACTCTCACACACATTATACACACACTCACACACACTCTCACACACATTATACACACTCTCACACACATTATACACACACACACTCTCACACACATTATACACACACACTCACTATACACACACACACACACACACACACACTATACACACACACACACATACACACACACATTATACACACACTCACACACATTATACACACACTCACACACACTCTCACACACATTATACACACACTCACACACACTCTCACACACATTATACACACACTCTCACACACATTATACACACACACACACACATATACACACACACACACACACATTATACACACATTACACACACACGCACTCACACTCACACACATTATACACACACACACACACACACACATTATACACACACACACACACTCTCACACACATTATACACACACACACACACTATACACATACACACACACACACTATACACATTATACACACACACACTCACACACACTATACACACTCTCACACATTATACACACACACTCACACACACACTATACACACACACACACACACACATTATACACACACTATACACACACACTCACACTATACACACACACACACATTATACACACTCACACACACACACACACACACTCACACCCTCACACACTCACTCACACACACATTACACACACTATACACACACACACATACACACACACACACATTATGGTACAGACCCAGGTGTGCTACTGACACAGGTGCGGTACAGACCCAGGTGTGGTACAGATATGTGCGGTACAGACACAGGTGAGGTACAGACATGTGCGGTACAGACCCAGGTGAGGTACAGATGCAGGTGCAGTACAGACGGGTACAGTACAGACAGGTGAGGTAGACGCAGGTGAGGTACAGACAGGTGCGGTACAGACCCAGGTGAGGTACAGACCCAGGTGCAGTACAGACCCAGGTGCAGTACAGACAGGTATAGTACAGACAGGTGAGGCAGACGCAGGTGAGATACAGACAGGTGAGGTACAGACGCAGGTGAGATACAGACAGGTGAGGTACAGACGCAGGTGAGATACAGACAGGTGAGGTACAGACAGGTGAGATACAGACAGGTGCGGTACAGACAGGTGAGGTAGATGCACCTCTCTCTGGGCTTTCTGGCGGAACATGTCGTCTGTGTGCTTGAAGGCTCTCTTTAAGGCCCCGCCCGGGTCCCTCTTCAGGTCGTCATGGTTACCGAGCGCCACGTGCAGGTGAGTGGCAGCGTACGCGGCCGCGTCCACCCCGCCATGCCCGTCAAACACCGCAAAGTACCCACGATGCACTCCGTCCTGTGGGGCAGAGGTCACGCCTTCAGCCAATCAGAATGCCAGGGGAATGGACGATGACAAATACCACAAAAAAATTGAAAAGCAAATCTCATGGGGATCCATGCTCACGCTCCTTCAGACGCTCGGGCCCCGGGGAGCCTCTGGGTCTGTGGACTTTTGTTTTCACTTTAGGTCACCCAGGTAACCAGGTGATGCAAGGTAACTCTGTAATCAACTGTTCTAATTGATTGTAACAACAAAATTCAGCAGACCCAGTAGCTTTCCAGGACCAGGGTTGGAGACCACCGATGAAAGAAGGTGTGTGGTGGAGTGGTGTGTGTGTTAGCATACTGTAGCCTAGCGTGGACAGTGTGTTAGCATACTGTAGCCTAGCATGGTCAGTGTGTTAGCATACTGTAGCCTAGCGTGGTCAGTGTGTTAGCATACTGTAGCCTAGCGTGGTGTGTGTGTTAGCATTGCGCAGAGTAGCATGTTTGTTAGTGTAGCGTGGTATGTGTGTTAGCGTAGCGCAGAGTAGCGTGTGTGTTAGCATAGCCTGGTGTGTGTGTTAGCGAAGCACAGAGTAGCATGTGTGTTAGCATTGTGTAGCGTAGCGTAGCGCAGCCTGACCTGCAGGCCGAACAGCGGGCTGAACTCGCTCAGGGTCACGTGACGGTCCTCCATCTTGCGCCGCGTGTTGCGGATGGCGTGGGCGGAGGTCCAGAGAGGGCGGGAGGGGCCTGGCGAGGGGGCGGGGCTTCTCTGGGCCCAGGCGAACACCACCTCCCTCAACTTATTAAAGAAACAACGCTGGAGCCGCACAGAGAAGAGCACTGCAGAGAGAGAGAGGGGGAGAGAGAGAGAGAGAGAGGGAGAGAGAGGGGGAGAGAGAGAGAGAGAGAGAGAGAGGAGAGAGAGAGAGAGAGAGAGAGGGGGAGGGAGAGAGAGAGGGGAGGGAGAGAGAGAGAGAGGGGGAGAGAGAGGGGGAGGGGGAGAGAGAGGGGGAGAGAGAGAGAGAGAGAGAGAGAGAGAGGGTAATGTCCTACTGATCGGAGATTTAAATGCCAGAACAGGATCAGAGAATGATATTGTGGATTCTGCTGGCAACAGCCATATTTTCAGAACATCCTCTGTCTACCTTAACCCCACCACTACCCAAAGAAACAGTCTTGATTATACTGCAAACAAAAATGGCAAAGAGTTAGTGCACCTCTGTCGATCCTTAGGTCTGCACATGCTTAATGGAAGGATCAGAGGGGACTCTTTAGGGAGGTTCACTTGTTGTTCAGCTCCTGGGGCTAGTGTAGTCGATTATGCAATCACTGACATGGACCCCTCCTTCATTAGTGCACCACTTTCTGATCACTGTCAGATAAATGTGTACTTAAAAAGAAATGGACAAAAGATAGCCAAAGAACCCGAGCCCTGCAAAACATTTCAGCTGAACAAACCGTTCGAATGGGCTCATTACATTACATTATTGGCATTTGGCAGACGCTCTTATCCAGAGCGACGTACAAAAAAGTGCATACCCATAACCAGGGATAAGTTCGCTGAAAGACCCTAGAGGGAAGTACAATTTCAACTGCTACCTGTACAACAAAGATAAGGACATGGGCCATTTTTTTTTTTTTTTCTTTTTTTTTTTTTTAAACAAACAAACAAACAAAGCAAAAGTGACCAAAGTTAACTATCCAAACACTGCTTACCTAGCCAACTAAAAATACCGATACACAAAGCAAGTCACAGAGACAACAATTAAGGTTCACAGGGAGGTAGGGAGGGATGGGGAGAGGTGCTGCTTGAAGAGGTGTGTCTTCAGCTTGCGCTTGAAGGTGGGAAGAGATTCTATAGTTCTGACCTCAACGGGGAGTTCGTTCCACCACCGTGGAGCCAGAACAGACAGTAGTCGTGAGCGTGAGGTGGAGGTTCTGAGAGGGGGAGGTGCCAAGCGGCCTGTGGAGGCTGAACGAAGAGGTCTGACAGGGGTGTAGGGTCTGATGATTTTTTGCAGATAAGCTGGGGAAGACCCTTTAACTGCTTGGAAGGCTAGCACCAATGTTTTGAATTTGATGCGAGCCATGACAGGCAGCCAGTGGAGGGAAGTAAGCAGGGGGGTGACGTGTGAGAATTTGGGAAGGTTGAAGACCAGACGAGCTGCTGCATTCTGGATGAGTTGGAGGGGGCTGATGGCGGATGCTGGGAGGCCAGCCAAGAGGGAATTGCAGTAGTACAGGCGGGACAGAACCATCGCTTGGACCAGGAGCTGGGTCGAGTAGGGGGTGAGAACCTGCAAGACCGGGTCACCGCCGCAATGTTCTCGGAAAGGGACAGTCTGCTGTCCATCACCACGCCGAGGTTCCTTGCACTGGGTGACGGCGTGAGTGTGGTATCCCCGAGGGAAATGGAGAGATCCAGATGGGGAGAGGTATTAGCAGGGATGAATATCATTTCAGTTTTACCTGGGTTGAGCTTTAGATGGTGGTTGTCCATCCAGCTCTGGATGTCCCTCAGGCAAGCAGAGATACGGGCTGAAACCTGCGTATCAGACGGCGGGAACGAGACGAAGAGTTGGGTATCGTCCGCGTAGCAGTGGTAGGATAGCCCATGTGCAGTGATCACAGGGCCAAGGGAGCGAGTGTAAAGAGAAAAAAGAAGTGGGCCAAGGACTGAGCCCTGGGGAACTCCTGTGGCGAGGGGCCGAGGTGTCGATACCGAACCAGCCCAGGCAACCTGGAAGGAGCGACCAGAGAGGTAGGACTCAATCCAGTCCAGGGCTGTGCCACAGATGCCTGTTGCTGACAGGGCAGACAGGAGGATGGAGTGATCCACAGTGTCGAAGGCAGCAGAGAGATCTAGAAGAATGAGGACAGAGGAGAGGGAGGCTGCTCGTGCGGCATGGAGTGACTCACTGACGGAGAGGAGCGCAGTCTCTGTCGAGTGGCCCGATCTGAAGCCAGACTGATGGGGGTCTAGCAGGTTGTTGTTAGAAAAGAAGGAAGAAAGTTGAGTAGAAGCGGCTCGTTCTATAGTTTTAGAAAGGAAAGGAAGAAGAGATACCGGGCGGTAGTTCTGGATGATATAGGGATCCAGGGTAGGCTTTTTTAGCAGCGGAGTGATGTGGGCCCTCTTGGAGGATGCTGGAAAACAGCCGGAAGACAGGGAGGAGTTGACAAGGGAGGTGACAAATGGGAGAATGTCAGGTGTGATAGTTTGGAGAAGAGAATAGGGGATAGGGTCAAGGGCACAGGTTGTAGGGCGGTGGCAGAGCAGGAGTTGAGAAACGGCTCATGACAGTGATGTAAAATTTAAGTTCACCAGAGACTACTAACCTTCTTAACAACTTTCTCTCAAAAACATTCCTACCAAACTAATCTGGCATAAATATGGCTGTAACCCAAATTAGAAATCAGCCAACAAAGCAGGTCTCAAAAACAAAAGTCAGAAATCTGGCCTGAGACCCCAAAAAGAAACATGGTTTGATGAGGACTGCAGAAGTGTCAGAAAAAAATTAAGACGCTTGTCCAACCAAAAACATGAACCACACAATTTGGAAAATCGTCAAAACTACACTGAAACACTGAGAGAATATGAAAAGATTTTAAGACACAAAAAATGTAATCATTATAATCAAACCCTCAGAGAAATTGAGGATTCTATTGAAAAAAATCAGTTCTGGGAACAATGGAACAAATTTAGCAACAGGAGCACACAAAATCTCGCTATACAAGACTGTAATACCTGGAAAACACATTTTGAAAACAAATATCACCAAACAATCTCAATCTGCAACAGAACAAAATCAAAGAAAATCTAGAATAAATTATAAAAAACAATCAGAACCCACTTGACTACCAAATCTCAATTAAAGAATTAGAAGACCAAATTAAAAAAAAACTGAAACCAAGAAAAGCTTGTGGTCATGACAGCATCAGGATAGAGATGCTTAAACACAGCACCGCTGAGCTGCAGCTGGCCCTGCTCAAATTGTTCAATCTCGTTCTCCAAGCTGGCTGCTTCCCTGAGAACTTGAGCTGGGGGCTTATTTCCCCAATACACAAGAGTGGAGACAAACTAGACCCAAATAACTACAGAGGCATTTGTGTAAGCAGTAATCTGGGGAAGGTTTTTTGCAGTATTATTAACGCCCGAATACTGGCCTTCCTTACCGAACACAATGTCTTGAGTAAAGGACAAATTGGCTTTCTACCAAATCACCGAACTACTGATCATATTTACACCCTACACACCCTAATTAATCAACATGTACAACGAACAAAAGAAAAAAATATTTTGCATGCTTTATTGATTTAAAAAACACATTTGATTCAATTTGGCAGGAAGGTTTATATTATAAAATTATCCAAAGCGGTGTAGGGGGTAAAGTATATGACATAATTTAATCAATTTATACAAATAATAAATGCAGAATAAAAATTGGCAATAAAAGGACTGATATCTTCAGTCAAGGGCGAGGGGTTAGGCAGGGATGTAACTTGTCCCCTACTCTATTTAATATCTATATAAATGAGTTAGCGGCGTTATTGGAACAATCTACAGCCCCTGGCCTAACACGAAACAAGATGGAAGTTAAATTCCTCCTCTATGCAGATGACCTGGTGCTGCTGTCACCCACTGAACAGGGGCTACAGCAGCATCTGGACCTGCTAGAGCAGTACTGCCAGAACTGGGCCCTGACAGTAAACCATAAAAAAATCTAAAATAATGATCTTGCAAAAAAGGGCAAGATCTCAGGAAAGCAGACACGTTCAGTCTAGGAAACACCACCCTAGAACACGCCCTGTCCTATAATTACCTGGGTCTGAAAATTAGTGCCTCAGGAAACTTTGGTCTGGCAGTGAATTCACTGAAAGAAAAGGTCTGCAGAGCCTTCTATGCAATCAGAAAAAAAATTCTTCCAGATTGACATTCCAATCACAATCTGGTCAAAAATATTTGACAGTGTAATCCTGCCAATTGCCTTGTATGGAAGTGAAGTATGGGGTCCACTCAGTCAACAGGACTACATAAGATGGGAGTAGCATCCAACTGAAGCCCAACATGCAGAATTCTGCAGAACAATTTTAAACATCCAACAAAAAACACCAAACAATGCATGCAGGGCTGAATTAGGACGATTCCCATTGATTATAAACATACAAAAAAGGTCACTCAAATTCTGGATGCATCTGAAATCAAGTCCCAAAACAACACTGCAGTTCCATGCATTTCAAACCCAAGAGCTGAACCCTGAAAAGAGTCCACTAAGTCAGATGGTACTGAGACTAACTAATCATCTCACACCTAACAAGAACATCTCTCAGGCCAGCACTGCTTCACAAACACAAATCAGAATAAGCCAAATTGCTAAACAAAATAAAACCATTTATCTGGAATATTGGAACAACCAAACCAAAACACAAAACAAGCTTACTTGCTACCCTAAAACGAGAATACAAATTGGCTGAATATCTTGTGACTGTCTGAGATATGAAGCAGAGACGACTCCTTACCAAGTACAGACTCAGTGACCACAACCTAGCCATTGAAAAAGGTAGAAAATATGTGTCTGAATGTCACATACTCAGAGACAGTGAGTGAGAAAACAAACATACAATTCTACAATATACAAAAAACACACACACATATTGACATATAATTTACTTGTTATATAAACTTATTATTAGATTACCTTATAATTAGTATGTTAGAACAATTTGTATCTAATTATATGTATGTGTGTATGTATGTGTATATACGTGTGTATGTATATGCATGTGCATGTATGTGTGTATATACAGTCAGGTCCATAAATATTGGGACAGACACAATTCTCATCTTTTTGGCTCTATACACCACCACAATGGATTTGAAATGAAACGAACAAGATGTGCTTTAACTGCAGACTTTCAGCTTGAATTTGAGGGTATTTACATCCAAATCAGGTGAACGGTGTAGGAATTACAACAGTTTCTCTATGTGCCTCCCACTTTTTAAGGGACCAAAAGTAATGGGACAAACTAACAATCATAAATCAAACTTTCACTTTTTAATACTTGGTTGCAAATCCTTTGCAGTCAATTACAGCCTGAAGTCTGGAACGCATAGACATCACCAGACGCTGGGTTTCATCCCTGGTGATGCTCTGCCAGGCCTCTACTGCAACTGTCTTCAGTTCCTGCTTGTTCTTGGGGCATTTTCCCTTCAGTTTTGTCTTCAGCAAGTGAAATGCATGTTCAATCGGATTCAGGTCAGGTTGACTTTTTACATTACATTATTGGCATTTGGCAGACGCTCTTATCCAGAGCGACGTACAGTTGATTAGACTAAGCAGGAGACAATCCTCCCCTGGAGCAATGCAGGGTTAAGGGCCTTGCTCAAGGGCCCAACGGCTGTGCGGACCTTGCGTGTCCCAGTCATTTACCTTAACCACTACGCTACAGGCCGACTTGGCCATTTCATAACATTCCACTTCTTTGCCTTAAAAAAACTCTTTGGTTGCTTTCGCAGTATGCTTCGGGTCATTGTCCATCTGCACTGTGAAGCGCCGTCCAATGAGTTCTGAAGCATTTGGCTGAATATGAGCAGGTAATATTGCCCGAAACACTTCAGAATTCATCCTGATGCTTTTGTCAGCAGTCACATCATCAATAAATACAAGGGAACCAGTTCCATTGGCAGCCATACATGCCCACACCATGACACTACCACCACCATGCTTCACTGATGAGGTGGTATGTTTTGGATCATGAGCAGTTCCTTTCCTTCTCCATACTCTTCTCTTCCCATCATTCTGGTTCAAGTTGATCTTCGTCTCATCTGTCCATAGGATGTTGTTCCAGAACTGTAAAGGCTTTTTTAGATGTTGTTTGGCAAACTCTAATCTGGTCTTCCTGTTTTTGAGGCTCACCAATGGTTTACATCTTGTGGTGAACCCTCTGTATTCACTCTGGTGAAGTCTTCTCTTGATTGTTGACTTTGACACACATACACCTACCTCCTGGAGAGTGTTCTTGATCTGGCCAACTGTTGTGAAGGGGTTTTTCTTCACCAGGGAAAGAATTCTTCTGTCATTTGCCACAGTTATTTTCCGTGGTCTTCCGGGTCTTTTGGTGTTGCTGAGCTCACCAGTGCATTCTTTCTTTTTAAGAATGCTCTAAACAGTTGATTTGGCCACACCTATGTTTTTGCTATCTCTCTGATGGGTTTGTTTTGATTTTTCAGCCTAATGATGGCTTGCTTCACTGATAGTGACAGCTCTTTGGATCTCATATTGAGAGTTGACAGCAACAGATTCCAAATGTAAATAGCACGCTTGAAATGAACTCTAGACCTTTTATCTGCTCCTTGTAAATGAGATAATGAGGGAATAACACACACCTGGCCATAGAACACCTGAGCAGCCAATTGTCCCATTACTTTTGGTCCCTTAAAAAGTGGGAGGCACATATAGAAACTGTTGTAATTCCTACACACCTCACGTTCACCTGATTTGGATGTAAATACCCTCAAATTAAAGCTGAAAGTCTCCTTTACTGCTCTACTCATATTCAGCCAAATGCTTCAGAACTCATTGGACGGCGCTTCACAGTGCAGATGGACAATGACCCGAAGCATACTGCGAAAGCAACCAAAGAGTTTTTTAAGGCAAAGAAGTGGAATGTTATGCAATGGCCAAGTCAATCACCTGACCTGAATCCGATTGAACATGCATTTCACTTGCTGAAGACAAAACTGAAGGGAAAATACCCCAAGAACAAGCAGGAACTGAAGACAGTTGCAGTAGAGGCCTGGCAGAGCATCACCAGGGATGAAACCCAGCGTCTGGTGATGTCTATGCGTTCCAGGCTGTAATTGACTGCAAAGGATTTGCAACCAAGTATTAAAAAGTGAAAGTTTGGTTTATGATTGTTAGTTTGTCCCATTACTTTTGGTCCCTTAAAAAGTGGGAGGCACATATAGAAACTGTTGTAATTCCTACACCGTTCACCTGATTTGGATGTAAATGCCCTCAAATTAAAGCTGAAAGTCTGCAGTTAAAGCACATCTTGTTCGTTTCATTTCAAATCCATTGTGGTGGTGTATAGAGCCAAAAAGATGAGAATTGTGTCGATGTCCCAATATTTATGGACCTGACTGTATCTGTATATGTATATGTATATGTATATAATTATATTGCTTTAACCTCTCCCTTCTCTGATTTCTCCATCTCACTAGGGGATACCACAGTGACCTCATCCCCTAGTGCAAGAAACCTTGGAGTGGTGATGGACAACAGGCTATTCTTCTCCAAGAACATCGCTACGGTGACCCGGGCGTGCAGGTTCTTCCTGTACAACATCCGGAGAATCCGACCCTTTCTCACCACCTACTCCACTCAGCTCCTTGTTCAAGCAATGGTCCTGTCCCGCCTGGACTATTGCAATTCTCTGCTGGCTGGCCTTCCAGCATCTGCCATCAGACCCCTACAACTCATCCAGAATGCTGCAGCCCGTCTGGTATTCAATGTTCCCAGACATTCACATGTCACCCCCCTGCTCAGCAACCTCCACTGGCTGCCCGTTTTGGCTCGCATCAAATTTAAATCTTTGGTGCTCGCATACCAGGCAGTTAAAGGATCAGCCCCTGTATATAGTCAATCCCTTATCAAGACCAATACACCAGCAAGACTCCTCTGTTCTGCCACTTTGTGCCATCTGGCGCCTCCCCCTCGCCACACCTGCACTTCACGCTCTGCTGTCTGTCCTGGTCCCACGGTGGTGGAATGACCTCCCGGTGGATGTCAGAAGGGCAGAGTCTCTGACCTCCTTCAAGCGCAGACTGAAGACCCATCTCTTCAGGCTACACCTTTCCCTCCCCAACTCACAATCACCGTGATTAGCCTAGACCGTAATGGCACTTATGTATAGATATCGTTACTTGTACAGGTATTGTTGTTTTTATTGGCTGTTGTATTGTTGTATTCTAGCTGCCAACTGTGGTATGCTAGTTTGAAAGTTGATTGTACTCTTCAAGGGTTCTGAATTTCTGTATGTTTCCACTAGGACTCGGAACAGTACTGTCCTCTCAGGTCCACTTTTGCACTTGTTCTTGTGTTTGATTTGCACTTTGTTGTACGTCGCTCTGGATAAGAGCGTCTGCTAAATGCCACGTAATGTAATGTAATGTATTATTGTGTTAATTATTATCCTGTTTTTATATCTAATGATATTACTGTGTTATTTTCATCTGTTTAACATGCTTTGGCAATACAAATGCAAATTTTGTCATGCCAATAAAGCAATTTGAATTTGAATTTGAATTTGAGAGAGAGAGGAGAGAGAGAGAGAGAGCGAGGAGAGAGAGGAGGGGAGGAGTGGGGGAGAGAGAGAGAGGAGGGGAGGAGTGGGGGAGAGAGAGAGAGAGAGAGAGGAGAGGGAGGGAGGGGGAGAGAGAGAGAGAGAGGGGGAAGGAGAGGGGAGGGGAGGGAAGGAGAGGGGAGAGAGGAAGAGGGGGAGGGGGTGAGAGAAAGAGCGAGAGAGGAGAGAGAGGAAAAGGGAGGAGAAGGAATACCACTGTCCTGAGTTTTAGAAATTTATAATGAGAAATACATTTGAAATTAAATTTCTAAAACATACATGCATCTTCGCAACTCCTGACCAACATCATCTATATTTATCTATCAGAAAAGCAGGTTTGAGTGCAGTTCCAGATTTGTCCACTAGAGGTCAGCCACACCCCGCTTCTCAGGCCTTCCCCAGACAAAATGGCTCTGTGGTTGGACTGCACGTCGGCCATGAGCACAGTCTGCAACGAGGTTACAGCTGGATCAAGACGGAGCTGTTAACTCTCCGGTCAGTCAGAAATACACTATACACTATACAGAGAGAGAGTGTGTGTGTGTGTGTGTGTGTGTGTGTGAGAGAGTGAATGAATGAGTGAGAGTGTGTGTGTGTGTGTGTGTGTGTGTGTGTGTGAGAGAGTGTGTGTGTGTGTGTGTGTGTGTGTGTGCGCTCAGGGGGCCTGCTGTGCAGAGATGTGCACTGTAGTGATAACATTAGCTGCAGCATTAGCATTAGCTGTAGTGATAACATTAGCTGCAGCATTAGCATTAGCTGTAGCGATAGCATTACCATTAGCATTAGCTGTAGTGATAGCATTAGCTGCAGCATTAGCATTAGCTGTAGTGATAACATTAGCTGCAGCATTAGCTGTAGTGATAACATTAGCTGCAGCATTAGCATTAGCTGTAGTGATAGCATTAGCTGCAGCATTAGCTGTAGCGATAGCATTAGCTGTTGCGCTGGATTCCCCCGAGCACAGGGTGCAGCACAAGGCTGGCTGTGTTCAGCAGGGGGAGCGTGGCTAATGGGCCCTCAGTCAGCCTGCTAATTATGCTAACGAGCTCCTGCTATAAACAGAGCCGCCTGGTGACCCAGAAAATTATGCTCATGAGCCGCTGTACTAACGAGAGTGGTCTGATCAGCCAGCTAATTTGCAATTAACCTGATACAGCCAGGTACACCATGTGACAGGAAGTACAGCCCCCCAGGAAGTTGGGCGTTCTGTTCCTGAGCACTGGCACAAATAAAGTTTGACTAAAGTGTAACTAACTTTAGCGTAGCATGGTGAGTGCTTTGCCTACATACAGTAAGGGCAGGAACACTCACACAGGCCATCCTGCTCCTGGTCTGGGGCCGGCTGGTAGGGGGTGAGGTCACTCTTCAGGAGCTCCAGCAGTGCAGCATGGGATAGCGCTGAGCTCAGGGGAGCGGGGGCGTTCCTGCAGGAGGAGGGCACCATATGACATCATCACATCACAACATCATCTCCACATCATTGCCACTGGCCCGTTTCAAGTTTAATACATATTGAAACTCTTCAGGGCTCCTGAGGGGTGGGGCATTTGGATTTGAGAACTCCAGCTCTCCTGCGTCTGTGTGGTACAGGTATGTGGTTCAGGTATGTGGTTCAGGTGTGTGGTACAGGTATGTGGTTCAGGTGCGTGGTACAGGTATGTGGTTCAGGTGTGTGGTACAGGTATGTGGTTCAGGTATGTGGTTCAGGTGCGTGGTACAGGTATGTGGTTCAGGTGCGTGGTACAGGCATGTGGTTCAGGTGCGTGGTACAGGTATGTGGTTCAGGTGTGCCGTACCAGTTCCAGCCTGACACAACCTGCCCTAACAAGCCGAGAACAACACACCCAACACACGGCAGTCTCCTCTGGAGGCTCAAACAGCTTTCATTTCAGACCCAGGCTTCCGCATACACACATCTTAGTTAAAGTTCATACCAGGCTTTTAATGGTTTTGATGAACCTCCACAGTGAAATCTTAAGGTTATTATAACGGTTCACAAAACTCAGTCTGCTTCAGGGTTTAGGTTCAGAAGGCAGCTGTCGAAACATTGCGTGATTCGTACATTAATGACATTTTCATTGTTTGGTTTTTCCAGAGAGTGCTGTCCGCATTTTTTCTTCATGATATTTTTTGGGATTTCGGCATCCAATTATGTAAATGAGGCAAATCCTTCAGCTTCATTATATATCATAAGCGCGCGCGCCGCTAACACACACACAGGCACTCATACACGCAGGGATTTGCACAATTGATTGCAGGAGAAAGTTTTAAATAAAGCCAAACATGAGGTCAAGCTGGGGTCGGAGGTCAGGGGTCAGGGAGAGAGGGGCAGCAGATGGGACATTCGGGCTCCCAGGAGGGGGCCGTCCGTCAGGCACCAGCCCCTCCCAGTATGGGGCAGAGTGGGCGGGGCCACAGGCAGCTGTTTGACTGGTCATCGAGCGGGAAGTCTCTGAACCAAAGTTCATCACAGACTACTTACAGAAGCTGAGGGTGCTGCAGTGGCAGGTGTGGATGCGCTGATGTTTTCTTGTTCAAAGGAAAGATTGTCAGTTTCCTAACTTCTTCTAGCTCCTAGAAGGAATATTAGTGTTGGAATGTCCTCAAAGATGGTGGACCTTGATACATTTCCGGTTCAGGAGAAAAATAAGCGCATTATAACGCATTATAACGTTTACAGCGTGGTTGATTATTATAACGCACTGTGTTTACAGCGTGGTTGCATATTATAACGCAATGTGTTTACAGTGTGGTTGCGTATTATAACGCAGTGTTTACAGTGTGGTTGAGTATTATAACGCACTGTGTTTACAGTGTGGTTGCGTATTATAACGCACTGTGTTTACAGCGTGGTTGCGTATAACGCACTGTGTTTACAGTGTGGTTGAGTATTATAACGCACTGTGTTTACAGTGTGGTTGAGTATTATAACACACTGTGTTTACAGTGTGGTTGCATATTATAAGCACTGTGTTTACAGCGTGGTTGAGTATTATAACGCACTGTGTTTACAGTGTGGTTGAGTATTATAACGCACTGTGTTTACAGTGTGGTTGAGTATTATAACGCACTGTGTTTACAGTGTGGTTGCATATTATAACGCACTGTTTACAGTGTGGTTGCGTATTATAACGCAGTGTTTACAGTGTGGTTGCGTATTATAACGCACTGTGTTTACAGCGTGGTTGCGTATTATAACGCACTGTGCTTACAGTGTGGTTGAGTATTATAACGCACTGTGTTTACAGCGTGGTTGCGTATTATAACGCACTGTGTTTACAGTGTGGTTGAGTATTATAACGCACTGTGTTTACAGTGTGGTTGAGTATTATAACGCACTGTGTTTACAGTGTGGTTGCGTATTATAACGCACTGTGTTTACAGTGTGGTTGAGTATTATAACGCACTGTGTTTACAGTGTGGTTGAGTATTATAACGCACTGTGTTTACAGCGTGGTTGAGTATTATAACGCACTGTGTTTACAGTGTGGTTGCGTATTATAACGCACTGTGTTTACAGTGTGGTTGTGTCTCAGACTCGGGCCTCAGAGAGAGGAGGGATTCTTCCTCTGAATGGACGCCCCTCCCCCACCGGAATGAGAGGAGTGGCTTGCCTTTCTTCTCAGCCATTCCGGCTGGATTCCTGAAATTCCCGGGAGTCTCCTAAATCTGGAGTTTGAGTTACCCTGCACCTTCCACCACCTCAGAGTTGCAACTAAACACATACACACACACACACACACACACACACACACACACTCTCCCACACACACAGAAATACACACACAACAACAAGACAGTAAACATGCCGCCGCTACACACAGACACTCACACTCACACTCACCCACTCACTCACTCACACACACACACACACACACACACACAACAAGACAGTAAACATGCCGCCGCTACACAGACAGACACTCACACTCACACACACACACACACACACACACAACAAGACAGTAAACATGCCGCCGCCACACACACACACACACACACACACACACACACTCTCTCTCTCTCTCTCTCTCACACACACACAGACACAGACACAGACAGACACACACACACACACACACACACACACACAGACACAGACACAGACCAATTGGCATGATCACATGACAGGACCGGGACAGCGCCCACTGAGAAAGCCCCCCCCCCCCCCACTACTGCAGAGAGAGAGAGAGAGAGAGGGGGTGTGGGGGAGATAGTGAGGGGGGAGAGAGAGAGCACAAGAGGGAGAAAGAGAGATAGTGAGACAGAGAAAGGGGAGAGAGAGAGAGAGAGAGAGAGAGAGAGAGAGAGAGAGAGAGAGAGAGAGAGAGGGACAGAGGGATAGGGACAGAGAGAGAATAGTTTCTTGCTACAGGGTTGCCAGTTGGCTTTTTAATGTTGCTCTGCCTGCAGAATGCTGTGCCACTTACAAGGGCTAACCGCTAACGAGAGCGCATCAGCACTAACTAGGGCTAACCGCTAACGAGAGCGCATCAGCACTAACTAGGGCTAACCGCTAATGAGAGCGCATCAGCACTAACTAGGGTTAACCGCTAATGAGAGCGCATCGGCACTAACTAGGGCTAACCGCTAATGAGAGCGTATCGGCACTAACTAGGGCTAACCGCTAACAAGGGCCAGAGGCGGTGTGCGGATGCGCCCGTTTCACTAATCTGAGGTGTGGCCCAGAATGAGCTATCCCACAATCCCCTGGCAGAACTCTGTCTCATGTGTGCGCTGTGAGCGGAGAGCGCAGTCAGGCCGGGAGAGCTGAGCGGAAACGGGCTCTGAAACACAGGAAGCAGAGAACAATAGGGGCGGCGCAGACAGGAAGTCAGCGCTTAGCCACAGACCGCGGGAGGAGGACTACAGAACACGCACCTCCCAACGTCACGCCGCGCAGAAACGGCCCGGCCGGCTGAGCCTCACTCACTCACTCACTCTCTCACTCTCTCACTCTCTCACTCTCTCACTCTCTCACTCTCTCACTCTCTCACTCACTCTCTCACTCACTCTCTCACTCTCTCACTCTCTCACTCTCTCACTCTCTCACTCTCTCACACACACCCTGCTACTCAATCTCAGAGCTGGAATGTGCAGAATGTCGCAAACATCAAACACGACTGCACACTGATAACCTCTCCACTGTGAGAACAGCCTGGCAGGTGGGGACATTAACCCCGCACACACACTGGAAACACCCTGGCCTCATCCTGAAGTGGAGAGTGTGTGTGTGTGTGTGTGTGTTCAGCCATAACCCCTCGCCAGGGCCATAACCCAGTATCTCCTGTGCAGGTAGGTGCAGGTGTGTCAGGTGCAAACATATATGGAGCAAACGAGGGACATATGTCACAACTGCACTCACACACACACACACACACACACACACACTCTCTCACACACACACACACGCACTCTCTCACACACACACACACACACACATACACACGCGCACTCTCACACACACACACACACGCACACTCACTCTCACTCTCACTCTCACTCTCACACACACACACACACACACACACACACACACACACACACACACACACACACACCCACCGTGCGTGCAGCAGTTGCAGGCCCAGCTCCAGGCTCTCCCCGTGGAGCTCCTCCAGGCTGACCCTGGCGCCGGTGCCGGTCGGCGTGACGGGCAGCGGGTCGTCCGGGCCCAGAGGCTCGGGGAACTCCTTCACGAACGCGTCCAGGAAGCGTCGCGCGCCCACAGCCTCCGCGCACATCCTGCCCGCTCACACACACACCGCCCAGAGGACGCTATGCTGCTGCACGCTGCTCCAGGGCTGCGGCCTCACCGCGGGGGAACTGCGGAGACAGGCCTTCCAGCACAAAACTAAAAACAAAACAATAACTCAGGACTCCAGGGGGCTATATGACATTACACTACATTTCATTCAGCAGACGCCTTTATCACAAAGCAGGATTACTTAGTTAGCCGGGTAAATACACGTATACAAGTAAAACCAGGTGTTTACCCACAAAGCACTGTATTTACTTCAGTCCATGTTCTGGTAGTGGGGGGGTTCTGAGTTTACTCAGTGCAGTTATCCAGCTAACTCAGTAATCCTGCTTCCTGATGCACCCCCCAGGGGTGGCTGTTCCCTCACGCCAAATTCGCATGTTTACTGTGTGCGTTTCATATCATTACAGTTAATTTCAAGTTACAATGTAAGATTTAGTTTGTAAAAAAAAAAAATGTATGTTCAAAGTCGGGAAAAACAATTAAACCTCCAGTGGAGACTTAGCACACAGCACACAGCACACGCACAAATTTACAGACAGTGTAGTCTTTCCTGGAAAAGTGCTTAGAGCAGCAACCTAAACAGATCCCCGTTGTCCACGGTCTGAACACATGCGTTACTCGTGAAGTCGTCCAGCTGCGAAATACAAGTTACCCTGGCGACACGGACCACATGCGCGGAAAGGCAACAGACGGCACATAACCGCTCATCTGAGGCCGTTTCATGTGCACTGATGAGCACATTTAATACGGCGCAGTCAGACACGCGTCAGACACAATAAACAATGCTTGGGGTTGCTTGTGCAACAGCGTAGCTTTCGCCATCTCTGATAGGCCGAAGCGGGTACGTGACTTCAAAGACTTTTTTCGCTGCGAACAGCAATGAATTCTAGCAATGCAAATATTTGAATAAGACTGAATCTTGGCTGGATTTTAACATATGATTTTACGGCAGATGCACTTCCTACCTTCACGTGGCTGTCCTTTGCAAAAGACCACGTATCCGCCAGTCAAATACACGCCGTTCCTCGCTCCGAGACTTCCACGCCCTCCCGCCGCTGCTCGGACCTCAGTCTTGCTCTCTTCCACCGTAGTCTGGCTACTGTAACGACGCGAAAATACTGACACGGTCCGCTCCTCTCAGCCAAATAATGTCTACTACAGTGCGCATGCTCAGTAGTGTTAGCCAGGCTCGACGATATTTTGATTGCTGCGCCCTCTGCTGGCCATGAACGACAGGACGAGGAGACTGCCATTACACTCACAGCCGGCAGATGGCGCCGTCGGCACGATCACCCCTTTGTGTTTGGTTGGCTCTGACTGGCTAAACAGGGTGGTTGAAAAAGAAATAAGGATTTAATTCAATACATATTTGTAAACATTACTATATGGCACAAGGAAGTGTCCAAAGAAGCCAAATAGACGTTAGGGTAAAATTGGAAACAAAATAGTCTTTAATGGACGTAACAGTGTTTAATGTTTCACATTAACAGTAGGTTATGGAGGTTGTAGCTGAATCATGTTCCAGAATAAAACATGCTCATTCATTACCATATACTTCTATACACTGGCAATCTGTGTTTGTGTTCACTTCTGCCCAATACTTTGCTTGTGTAGCTCCGAGTGTTTGTTTTTCTAACAAATGGGCTGATAGCTGGGTCCCCCAGCACACCGCTGCTTATTTCTCAGTAAATTTGAACGCAAATACAGAGTTACGCCGTGTCATGTAAATTAATGTAAACCGGTTGCACAAACTGATTCAGTTCCCACGTACAGCTAAGATATAACATAAAATATGCACATACTCTCTACTAGGTGTAAAGTCATACCAAAAACAGCCGTTGACATAGTGCATCGATTTGACAGATTGGCAAAATTCTTGGAGGAGAAATTAAGCCCAGTATCAGTTTGGAGCGCATTCTCCTCGATAGATCACCCCTTACATTTGTCTGACAAGATTTACCTGCCCTCGTACTTTCGTTTCCGCATGTGGAGACACAAAAAATAACCAACACTCTGAGTACAGGAATAAATTACTCCGTAAATTATTAGCGGTTGTAATAAAAAAATAGTCGAAAATGTATTTCATGCAAAGTCAATTGTTGGAGAGCAATATATATCAGAGAAAAAAACATCGTTAAAGCGGTCCAAATGCATCCACTAAAAGCCCATAACGAATCACCAACTACAATATTGAATCGTTCAGCCTTTGAATCGATCGATTCAGCCATCAGATTACTTGACACTTGTTAGAAGGGCACGATAACTGAGTAGCGATATTTTTTAAACGTGCGTGATTGGTCTGAATATAGGAACGTCACCATATGCGACAATGTTTTGGTTTACGTTCGATTAAGAAAAGATGTAGCATAAATTTGAATTGTGCAACCGCAGTGGCTAGCACCACCACTAACAACGGCAGTTAAATAGCTAGTGAAATGGCGTGTGTGGAAAGTGACTACTACTAAAGCAGATTTTTTGTGAATTATATTAGACCGCTCATTGCTATCACATGGCAGCCAGCAATGGGCAGAATGCGAGGGTGTAGGGGCGCGGGGTGAGAACGGGGGCAGATCTTTTTTTACATGTAAACACAGGAGTGAAGCGAGGAGAGATCCTGCTGTTTGCCTTGAAGCATCTAATTCGAGTGACCCTGGCAGTTACGTGATTGCGTGTTCATTAGCGGTGAGCTAGCTAAATATTATCAGGATAGCTAAGGTAGCAGAGGGTTTCGTGTTCCAAAATTTTTATTTTTATTTTAATTGATGAATTGGGGGAAATAGTGAACATCAACACACTGTGTACATCCAAGGCTGCTATCGCTTATACCCGGCTTTACACCCAGCTTTACACCCGCCCAGCTAACTTATAGCTACACTGCAGCTAAACGGGACTAGCAGCCCCACAGATATACAATCAGAACCGTTCCTGTGGATTAGCTGTGAGAAGGACCATTCAGAATCTTAACGGGTAAAATGAGTCTTTCTGGTGCTTTTAACCATTTTATTATTATTATTATTATTAATTTATTTTTTTCCATTGAATCTTCTCTGATATTTAAGGCCTTTGGCATCACTGTAACCTACTGGCTAAATCAGGGAGACCATCAGGACAAACAAAACTCTGGTCATACATGCTATAAAATACTGTACATGTTTACTGTATAACTCATGTGTAATTCAGACTTTCAGTAAGCACGGTAAGGGGGAGGCGTGATGACATACGACGACACGCGGCAGCTACACAAAGTACGCAGCCAGGGCGGCCATTTTGTCTTTGGGTTTCTTGGGGTTTCCCCTCCCGCCCGGGCGTCGGCCGCGCCCCCGGCCCCGCCCGCCCCGGTGCATGGGGTGCCTCATGGTGGCGTGCTTGAGCTCCACCAGGTCCTGGAAGAGCGGGTCGCAGAACACGCATCCCGTGTGCTGCGTGCCGTCGCCGGGCAGCGGCGAGCGCGCCTTGTTGAAGTCGACGGCCACCAGAGAGGCCTCGCACGCCTCGCAGCTCTCCGCCGACACCTGCACCTTGTGCGCCTGCTGGAAGAAGTGCACCACC
This sequence comes from Conger conger, assembly GCF_963514075.1. NCBI lineage: Eukaryota > Metazoa > Chordata > Actinopteri > Anguilliformes > Congridae > Conger > Conger conger. The sequence goes on along the minus strand of NC_083770.1, from coordinate 50,687,023 downwards.
ACGCTGCAGCGGTTACACGCCATCTTCCACTTGGGCCCGGAGGTGGGGTCGAACACCAGCACCCCGCCCTCACACTCCACACACTGGCCGATGCCCAGCGAGTTCAGAGAGTGCTGGCAGGTGGGGTGTGTGCACTCGTTACAGCCCATACCTGCATGAACACGGGGGAGAGGTCACTCAACAGCATTGTGGGTAATCACCCCCCCTAGGTACACAGCATTGTGGGTAATCACCCCCCCTAGGTACACAGCATTGTGGGTAATCCCGCCCCGGTCACACAGCATTGTGGGTAATCCCGCCCCGGTCACACAGCATTGTGGGTAATCCCCGTACCTTTCTTCATGTCCCTGAAGGGGGGGTTGCTGGCGCAGTAGGGGCAGAGGGGGTAGCTCTTGCCGCGCGCCCCTGAGCTCCACAGCACCAGCTCGAAGTCGTCCAGCGGGCAGCGCAGCTCCTTGTACAGCTTAATGGCGCCGTTCTGCGGCAGACTGTACGTCTCGTCACAGTGAGAACAGTGCAGCCGGCTCGGCTTGGCCTGGAGGCACACACAACAACTCAACAACACACAACAACACACAACAACAACACAACTCAACAACACACAACAACTCAACAACACACAACAACTCAACAACAACACAACTCTAACAACAACACAACAACAACACCTCAACAACACAACTCAACAACAACACAACAACAACACAACTCAACAACACAACTCAACAACACTCAACAACACAACTCAACTCAACAACACAACTCTAACAACAACACAACAACAACACCTCAACAACACAACTCAACAAGAACTCGGTGTGACTGCCCAGCTCGGCTGGGGGACTGTAGAGTGACTGCAGTTCACAAATCTGCCCAGTAACCTAAACATATGCAGTATACTCTTCAGTATAAACTCTGCTCCCAAACAGAACTCTTTGGGTCACAGTGAAACTATAAAGTCCCTCAGAACGGATCTGAGTGGAGAGAATATTACGCATGTTCTGTCCTTGGTGACTCATGATTTATTCATGCGACTCTGAACGCTGTAATCTCAGTGAGGTCAGCGGCAGTCTGAGGCCACCTCCGGAAGCTTCTACCCGCCCGTCAAGGATGCGCAACAGAGACAGGATCCGCCGTCTCCACGTGCGTCAGGCCCCCTCTTTCCCCGCGTCAAACGGGGCTGGAGGAAGCCAGACCTGGGCCCCTTACACACCTGCCCTCTGCAGTGCTCACCTGGACCCCTAACACACCTGCCCTCTGCAGTGCTCACCTGGACCCCTAACACACCTGCCCTCTGCAGTGCTCACCTGGACCCCTAACACACCTGCCCTCTGCAGTGCTCACCTGGGCCCCTAACACACCTGCCCTCTGCAGTGCTCACCTGGACCCCTAACACACCTGCCCTCTGCAGTGCTCACCTGGACCCCTAACACACCTGCCCTCTGCAGTGCTCACCTGGACCCCTAACACACCTGCCCTCTGCAGTGCTCACCTGGACCCCTAACACACCTGCCCTCTGCAGTGCTCACCTGGACCCCTAACACACCTGCCCTCTGCAGTGCTCACCTGGGCCCCTAACACACCTGCCCTCTGCAGTGCTCACCTGGGCCCCTAACACACCTGCCCTCTGCAGTGCTCACCTGGACCCCTAACACACCTGCCCTCTGCAGTGCTCACCTGGACCCCTAACACACCTGCCCTCTGCAGTGCTCACCTGGACCCCTAACACACCTGCCCTCTGCAGTGCTCACCTGGACCCCTAACACACCTGCCCTCTGCAGTGCTCACCTGGATGTACTTCATGAAGCGATGACACTTCCCACAGCGGGAGAGTGGCTTCCCCGTGGCAGCGATGGGAGAGAAAGAGACCTCCATCAACTCGTCCATACCTGAGAGAGAGAGAGAGAGAGAGAGGGGGGGGAGAGAAGGAGGGGGAGGGGGGGGGAGAGAAGGAGGGGGAGGGGGGGGGAGAAGGAGGGGGAGGGGGGGGAGAGAAGGAGGGGGAGGGGGGGGAGAGAAGGAGGGGGAGGGAGGGGGAGAGAAGGAGGGGGAGGGAGGGAGAGAGAGAGAGAGGGAGGGGGGAGAGAGAGGGAGGGGGGGAGAGAGGGAGGGGGGGAGAGAGGGAGGGGGGGAGAGAGGGAGGGGGGGAGAGAGGGAGGGGGGGAGAGAGAAGGAGGGGGGAGAGAGAGAGAGAGGGGGAGAGGGAGAGAGAGGGGGAGAGAGAGGGAGGGGGAGAGGGAGAGAGAGGGGGGAGAGAGAGGGAGAGAGAGGGAGGGGGGAGAGAGACAGAGAGAAGAGGGGAGGGGGTGGGGAGCGGGAGGGGGAGAGAGAGGGAGAGAGAGAGAGAGAGAGGGAGCGGGAGGGGGAGAGAGAGAGAGGGGAGAGAGAGACAGAGAGGGAGGGGGAGAGAGAGGGAGGGGGAGGGAGAGGGAGAGGGAGAGGGAGGGGGAGGGAGAGGGAGGGGGAGGGAGAGGGAGGGGGAGGGAGAGGGAGGGGGAGAGAGAAGGAGGGGGAGGGAGGGGGAGAGAGAGAGAGAGTTGTTGCTGTAACCCTATCTGTCGGAGGTAAAAACTCAATTACACAATAGCAAGATGGACAACCTAACAATCAGCAAGATAACAATCACAATACAATACAATATAAATAATAAACAATACAGCAACACCGTATAAGTGCAATGAAATCACAGCTGCAGCAGCAGCCAGGCCAACAGCAGGAGTGCTGGAGAGGGTCAGGGGAGGAGCCAAGGTATGATTTACAGAACCGCTAACAGTCTGAAGTGATGACACTGTGACCAGGCTGGTGTAGCCCCTGCTCTCTTCATGCTAAACACACACACACACCTGCCAGAGAGTCTACAAAGTAGTGGAACTTCCTCTTGAAGATGTCGAGTGTATGCTGCAGAACCTGCTGGAAGTTTGCCTTCCCCAGCGAGATGAGATTCAGCTGCTTCTCCACTGCGCTGCGGATCGTGGGCAAGACCAGCTCTGCGTCTAAAACACACACACACAGAAAGAGACACACGCACGCGTACAGAGACACACATGCACGCACGCGCACAGAGAGACACACATGCACGCACGCGTACAGAGAGACACACATGCACACGCGCACAGAGAGACACACATGCATGCACGCGTACAGAGAGACACACATGCGCACAGAGAGAGACACACATGCACGCACAGAGAGAGACACACACACACACATAGAGAAACATGCACGCACACGTACAGAGAGACACACACACATAGAGAAACATGCACGCACACACACAAATATACAGAGACACACACATACACAGAGACCCACACACGCACGTGTACAGAGACACATGCACACCCACACATGTACAGAGAGACACACACGTACACATACATACAGAGACACACATACACACATGTACACATAGAGACTTTAAGCATCCTCACATATCTTAAAGCATGCTGACTTATCTTTCAGCATCCTCACCTATCTTAAAGCATGCTGATTAATCGTTAAGCACCCTTACCCATATTAAAGCATGCTGACTTATCTTTTAGCATCATCCCCCATATTAAAGCATGCTGACTCATCTTTTAGCATCATCCCCCATATTAAAGCATGCTGACTTATCTTTTAGCATCATCCCCCATATTAAAGCATGCTGACTTATCTTTTAGCATCATCCCCCATATTAAAGCATGCTGACTTATCTTTTAGCATCATCCCCCATTTTAAAGCATGCTGACTCATCTTTTAGCATCATCCCCCATTTTAAAGCATGCTGACTTATCTTTTAGCATCATCCCCCATATTAAAGCATGCTGACTTATCTTTTAGCATCATCCCCCATTTTAAAGCATGCTGACTTATCGTTAAGCACCCTCACCTATCTTGTAGTAGCCGTGCACGAGCACGATGCCCAGGTTAGTGGGTTTCAGGCGGCGTCCGCTCTCCACGGTGACGTAGTTCCTCTGGCAGACGTTGTTGATGTGCACAGGGATGCTGGCGTCCGTCCCTGTGAGACAGCCAGACAGACAGACACATTACATTACATTATTGGAATTTGGCAGACGCTCTGGATAAGAGCAATGTACAGTTGATTAGACTAAGCAGGAGACAATCCTCCCAAGGAGCAATGCAGGGTTAAGGGATCTTATTGTGGCTACACTGGGATTAGAACCACCAACCTCGCGTGTCCTAGTCATCTACCTTAACCACTACACTACAGGCCGCACATAGGCAGGCAGACAGACAGACAGACACACAGAGGACATGAAGGAATGGCCAACCAGGTGCAAAAATAGACAAAAATGTATTTTGTTACAGAAGATGCCCGGTGGCCTATAACCTAGTGGCTAATGTACCTATAGCCTAGTGGCTTTAGGTGATTGACTGGGACCTGGACAGTTGGTGGTTCAAGCCCCATTGTAGCCACAGTAAGATCAGTGCGACTGTTGGGCTCCTGAGCAAGGCCTTTAACCCCACATTGCTCCGGGAGGGGATTGGCCCCTACTTAGTCTAATCAACTGTATGTTGCTTTGGATAAAAGCGTCAGCTAAATAACTGTGATGTGAGTGAAAGTGTGAAGTCGCACCGATGCCGTGTTTCTCCATCAGGGTGATGAGCTCGGCCTCGGTCAGGTAGTCGGGGGGGCAGGTCTGTTTCTCCTGCAGCTTCACCTCGTCCACCGTGAAGGCATCGCCCCGCCCACAGTCCGGGAGAGACTCCTCCTCCGGGATACCCTGCCATGGCATCACCTCCGTGAACCCTGAGAGAGACCAGCCACAGAGAGACCAGCCAGACGGTGAGGGAGACCAGCCCACAGAGAGACCAGCCCACAGGAAGACCATGTAGTAATGTTGTGAAGTGTTAATCCCAGCTCATAGTCCAGTGACAGAGCGTCGCGGTGACTGATGATGTGATGGTGGTGCTGGTCACAGAGACGCTGGGTTTGTACTCTTGGTGAACAGTCTACATTGGACAGCAATAGAAGCTCCATGAACCGTCTGTCACCGGACTATAACTGGCCTGAACAGGTCACATGGCCTGTGGCTGCCAGACATTACCAGCCGATATGAGAGTCTTGCCGGAGCAGGAGAAGGCCTCCGTGCCGATGCTGAAGGCGATGATGGTCTGCAGGTACTTGCAGTCCTGGCTCACCGTGGCGATGAAGTGTCTGGTGATGTACTCGTACAAACGCCAACCGTCAGTTCCTGTGCAGACAGGATGTCCATAAAAAAAGGGTTTATGCTTTTCGCCGTGAGGAGGCCATGTCTGCTTCTCAAATTCATATTTAAATATTTCAGTCAAGAGGATGAAATGTGAGCATGACCCTGGACTCACTTCATCCTTATTTTTGACGACAGCTTTCTTTACAAACCTGCCACACCTTGTGTGTAGCTATAGTAACAGACAGACTGATCCAGTTTAATGGCACAGGTGCACGGCATTACATTTATCCAAAGGGACGTACAGTAAGTGCATACTGAAGGTCATTAGGAGAACTACAGAACCGGTGGGATGAGGCAGGTGAACTACGTTACCCAGCTCGCTCTCAGAGGCCGCTCTCATGGGGGTGATGGGGGGATGGTCCCCGGCGTCCGACCCCTTCCTGGGACGATTCAGCCCCTCCGCCAGGAGAGCCTTCACCTGTGTCACACACACCTGAGAGTTACCTGAGTCACACACACCTGAGTTACCTGAGTCACACACACCTGAGTTACCTGAGTCACACACACCTGCAGCACACACACCTGAGTTACCTGAGTCACACACACCTGTGTCACACACAACTGAGTTACCTGAGTCACACACACCTGAGTTACCTGAGTCACACACACCTGAGTTACCTGAGTCACACACACCTGAGTTACCTGAGTCACACACACCTGCAGCACACACACCTGAGTTACCTGAGTCACACACACCTGAATTACCTGAGTCACACACACCTGAGAGTTACCAGTGTCACACACACCTGCAGCACACACACCTGAGTCACACACACCTGCAGCACACACACCTGAGTTACCTGAGTCACACACACCTGTGTCACACACACCTGAGTTACCTGAGTCACACACACCTGTCACACACCTGTGTCACACACTCTCTCACACACACTCACACACTCACTCTCACTCTCTCTCTCACACACACTCACACACACTCACACACTCACTCTCACTCACACACACTCACTCACTCACTCACTCACTCTCTCACACACTCACACACTCACACACTCTCACTCTCTCACACACACACACTCACTCTCACACACTCACACACTCACACACTCACTCACTCTCTCACACACACACACTCACTCTCACACACACTCACTCACTCTCACACACTCACACACTCACTCTCTCTCACACACTCACTCTCACTCTCTCACACACACTCACTCACTCACTCTCACACACTCACACACTCACTCTCTCTCACACACTCACTCTCACTCTCTCACACACACACACTCACTCACTCTCACACACTCACTCTCACTCTCTCACACACTCACTCACTCACTCTCACACACTCACTCTCACTCTCTCACACACTCACTCACTCTCACACACACTCACTCTCACACACTCACACACTCACACACACACACACACACACACTCACTCACACACTCACTCACACTCACTCTCACTCACACACACACTCACTCACTCACTCACTCACACACTCACACACTCACACTCTCTCACACACACTCACTCTCACTCTCTCACACACACACACACTCACTCACTCACTCTCACTCACTCACTCACTCACTCACTCACTCACTCTCTCACACACTCACTCACTCACACACTCACTCACACTCACTCTCACTCACACACACACTCACTCACTCACTCACTCACACACTCACACACTCACACTCTCTCACACACACTCACTCTCACTCACACTCACACACACACACACACACACTCACTCTCACACACTCACACACTCACACACTCACACACTCACTCACTCACTATGTCAGCCCAGAAGGGGTTGTTGGCCTGCTGGCGCAGGGTGTCTTTGAGGTCGAAGTTCTCGGGGTAGTGTGTGGTCTCTGTGCGAGGGTAGCTGATGTAGCCCTGTGTGTAGAGACGCTCTGCTATCTGCATGGTGTGCTGGGGGCCCATACCTAACACACAAACCAGAGTGAACCAGATTAAACCACATCAAATACAGTACACTAGGATATACTATAATTATGTGGACTTTTCTCAAATAAATAAATACATTTTAGAAATATATAAAAATAGCACCTTTTGAAACTGACTGTCGGATGAATATTTACCCATACTATATAGTAAAGTATTGTGAGTGCAGTAATGGTGTAGGTTTGGGGCAGTAATGGTGTAGAACAGAGTGCAGTAATGGTGTAGGTTTGGGGCAGTAATGGTGTAGGTTTAGTGCAGTAATGGTGTAGGTTTGGGGCAGTAATGGTGTAGGTTTGGGGCAGTAATGGTGTAGGTTTGGGGCAGTAATGGTGTAGGTTTAGTGCAGTAATGGTGTAGGTTTGGGGCAGTAATGGTGTAGGTTTGGGGCAGTAATGGTGTAGAACAGAGTGCAGTAATGGTGTAGGTTTGGGGCAGTAATGGTGCAGGTTTGGGGCAGTAATGGTGTAGGTTTGGGGCAGTAATGGTGTAGGTTTGGGGCAGTAATGGTGTAGGTTTAGTGCAGTAATGGTGTAGGTTTGGGGCAGTAATGGTGTAGGTTTAGTGCAGTAATGGTGTAGGTTTTGGTGCGGTAATGGTGTAGGTTTGGGGCAGTAATGGTGTAGGTTTAGTGCAGTAATGGTGTAGGTTTGGGGCAGTAATGGTGTAGGTTTGGGGCAGTAATGGTGTAGAACAGAGTGCTGTAATGGTGTAGGTTTGGGGCAGTAATGGTGCAGGTTTGGGGCAGTAATGGTGTAGGTTTGGGGCAGTAATGGTGTAGGTTTGGGGCAGTAATGGTGTAGGTTTGGGGCAGTAATGGTGT